>NC_031965.2:7924908-8224908 GCF_001858045.2 Oreochromis niloticus
CTTGGATGAGTGACAAAACGTTTCTTCCACTGAAAACGCTACGTCCAGATGAACAGAATCAACTGTTTGGGATTTCCTTACCTGGATGATTGAGCATGCATTAAGACATTTTATACTTGAAACTGTGTAGGAGTTTCCATGGGAGTGTATGGGAATGAGTCTAACAAAAGCATAGGGTATATTTTCTACTTCTTACAATAATTGTAAATCTTGTACTATGTCTGTTGACTAACTAATAGAAATAACAGAAATAACTAAAAAACAAACAGAATTTCTTGTGGAAAACTGAACCAGCATTTGTGAGGGATGAGGCTGAAGGATAGTTTACCTTAAAAAACTACAAAGCGCAGAAGCAATTCCTAGCAATGCTACCATTATTTCAGGAAATATTCTTAAGGTTGGAATTCAGACAACAACAACAGACAACAGACAACAACAGTATCAACAGAACATATGTAAAGACTTCTGACATGTTTTAAAAGAGATGTTTTGTGTTTAATAAATATTATAGATTTACTAAAGACACGTTTTAACATTGTCATAATGGGTTTTTCACTGTGGGCTGATAGGGAAAATGTAATTTATACTGTTTAAAATGAATAAACATGCACAGAAGAGAAGGATTCCTAAAGGTTTCTGAACATACCTCTTTAAGTGTACAGGCTCATCATCATACTTACTATATTCCTTTTATCCACACTGACACCAGTCTCTAGGATCTTCTGTAGGATCTCTGCGTGCCCTTTGCTTGCTGCTAGATGCATAGGCGTGTTTTCTTCCTGTATTCCAGACATAACAGTATGTAATAACCATACTGTAGATAGATTATATATATAAAAGGCTGACCTAGCCATGTGATGTGATGACATCTGTAGGTTGACATAAAATTAACAATTATTATTGGTTACACTTTCTTTTTTTTTGAGGCAAATGTAACCCAGAAAACATAAGTGATAAAATATCAGCTAACACCAACAAGTTTGGTAAACAGATTTGGTAAATAGATTGTACTGGCACATTGTATAGACACAGATAGTTGTTAATAATCAGCAAGTAACATGTGGCAAAATACCAAAATTTAATTCACCCAAAGTTGAGCAGAGAATTGTTGGATGATTTCCCAGTACAATGACCAGCACAGCAAGCCACAGATATTTTCAGATAAATGTATTAAAATTGTTCCCCAAGGTGCCAACATCACAAATATAATTGTGAATCAAACTGTATCTAGAAGACAATGACGGGTAACTAAGCCTTAATAAATTTAATTGAATCTGAGTCCAAGTCCAGGGACTGGCAAGTTTCTGAAGCAATCATCAAGTAGCCATTTGCGGTGCAGTTTGCACCAACCAGCTAAGTAAAGAGAAACCACAGTCCATCATTACTTTATGAATCGAAGGTCAGTCCAGCAACCAACAACCATCCAACAACCATCAAGCCCTATGAAACTGGCTCACATGAGAACTGCCCCAGGACAGGAAGACCAAGAGTCACCTCTGCTGCTGAGAATAAATTCATGTGAGTCACCAGCCTCAGAAATCGCAAGATAACAGCACCTCAGATTAGAGCCCAGATAAATGCCAGACAGAGTTTTAGCATTTCTACAGGGTGGGCCATTTATATGGATACACCGTAATAAAATGGGAATGGTTGGTGATATTAAAGTCCTGTTTGTGGCACATTAGTATATGTGAGGGGGCAAACTCCTCAAGATGGGTGGTGACCATGGTGGTCATTTAGAAGTCGGCCATCTTGGATACAACTTTTGTTTTTTCAATAGGAAGAGGGCCATGTGACACATCAAACTTATTGGTAATGTCACAAGAAAAACAATGGTGTGCATGGTTTCAACGTAACTTTATTCTTTCATGAGTTATTTACAAGTTTCTGACCACTTATAAAATGTGTTCAATGTGCTGCCCATTGTATTGGATTGTCAATGCAACCCTCTTCTCCCACTCTTCACACACTGATAGCAACACCGCAGGAGAAATGCCAGCACAGACATCCAGTATCCGTAGTTTCAGGTGCTGCACATCTCGTATCTTCACATCATAGACAATTGCCTTCAGATGACCCCAAAGAAAAAGTCTAAGGGGGTCAGATCGGGAGACCTTGGGGGCCATTCAACTGGCCCACGATGACCAATCCACTTTCCAGGAAACTGTTCATCTAGGAATGCTCGGACCTGGCACCCATAATGTGGTGGTGCACCATCTTGCTGGAAAAACTCAGGGAACATGCCAGCTTCAGTGCATAAAGAGGGAAACACATCATCATGTAGCAATTTCAAATATGAGGTTTCCATTGATGAAGAATGGACCCACTATCGTTGTACCCCATATACCACACCAAACCATCACTTTTGTTGTTCCAACAGTCTTGGAGGGATCCATCCAATGTGGGTTAGTGTCAGACCAATAGCGGTGGTTTTGTTTGTTAACTTCACCATTCACATAAAAGTTTGCCTCATCACTGAACAAAATCTTCTGCGTGAACTGAGGGTCCTGTTCCAATTTTTGTTTTGCCCATTCTGCAAATTCTGTGCGCCGATCTGGGTCATCCTCGTTGAGATGCTGCAGTAGCTGGAGTTTGTAAGGGTGCCATTTGTGAGTAGCTAATATCCGCCGAAGGGATGTTCGACTAATGCCACTCACCAGTGACATGCGGCGAGTGCTACGCTGTGGGACCTTGCTGAATGAAGCTAGGACAGCCACTGATGTTTCTTCATTAGTGACAGTTTTCTTGCATCGACATTTTGGCAAATCCAACACTGAACCAGTTTCACGAAACTTAGCAAGCAGTTTGCTAACTGTAGCATGGGAGATGGGTGGTCTCGTAGGGTGTCTTGCATTGAAATCTGCTACAATGACCCGGTTACTGCGTTCACCAGATATCAACACAATTTCGATCCGCTCCTCACGTGTTAACCTCTTCAACATGTCAATGGCTGTGAACAAAGAGAAACTTGTAAATAACTCATGAAAGAATAAAGTTACGTTGAAACCAAGCACACCATTGTTTTTCTTGTGACATTACCAATAGGTTTGATGTGTCACATGGCCCTCTTCCTATTGAAAAAACAAAAGTTGTATCCAAGATGGCCGACTTCTAAATGGCCACCATGGTCACCACCTATCTTGAGGAGTTTGCCCCCTCACATATACTAATGTGCCACAAACAGGACTTTAATATCACCAACCATTCCCATTTTATTACGGTGTATCCATATAAATGGCCCACCCTGTACATCAACTGTTCAGAGAAGACTGTGTGAATCAGGCCTTTATGGTCAAATAGCTGCTAAAAAACCACGACTAAGGAAAAGCAACAACCAGAAGAGATTTGTTTGAGCCAAGAAACACGAGGAATGGACAATAGACCAGTGGAAATCTGTGCTTTGGTCTGATGAGTCCAAATTTGACATCTTTGGTTCCACCCACCATGTCTTTGTGCAGTGCAGAAAAGATGTACGGATGGTCTCTACATGCATGGTTCCCACCGTGAAGCATTGAGGAGGTGGTGTGATGGTGTGGGGGTGCGTTGCCGGTGTCACTGTTGGGGATTTATTCAAAATTGAAGGCACATTGAACCAGCATGGCTAACACAGCATCCTGCAGCGACATGCCATCACATCCAGTTCGAGTTTAGTTGGACCATCATTTATTTTTCACACACCTCCAGGCTGTGTGAGGGCTATTTGACCAAGAATGAGAGTGATGGTGTGCTGCACCAAATGGCCTGGCCTCCACAGTCACCTGACCTAAACCCAATCGAGATGGTTTGGGATGAGATGGACTGCAGAGTGAAGGCAGAAGGACCAACAAGTGCTCAGCATCTCTGGGAACTCCTTCAAGACTGTTGGAAAACCATTTCAGGTGACGACCTCATGAAGTTCATGGAGAGAATGCGAACAGTGTGCAAAGCAGTAATCAAAGCAAAGGGTGGCTATTTTGAAGAATCTAAAATATAAAAAATGTTTTGAGTTATTTCTCACTTTTTTTGTTTACTTTATAATTCTATGTGTTCATTCATAGTTTTAATGCCTTCACTGAGAGGGAGAGCCTAACAAAGCTTTTTGTACAGCATCTGCTTGTATGGCTAAAAACATATGCTGATTCAAAGTGTGTGTCTGTGTGTGTGTGTGCATATCTACCTTGTCCTTCAAACCATGTATGTAACCCATTCCAATCAGAAATTCAACTACTTCAAGCTGTCCATGTTCAGCAGCTAGGTGTAGTGCTGTCTTCCCTGACTGAGCAGAAAGACATACACATATGTTACATATAGTGTATACAAACAAGATATAATAACTCTATTAATATCCATATAATAAGACATTCCATTCATTTCCGGCTTGATTTATTGATATACTGCTTATACACTGCTCAAAAAATGTAAGGAAACACTTTCATCTGAGTATAGCATCAACTAAATTAAATTTCTGGAATGTTGATCTGGTCAGTTAAGTAGTAAAGCACTTTGTACCGGATACAATAGTGATGGGCTAAAGCTTAGGGCTCCCAGTTTGCCTACCAGATGCTGTGGGATGATGGTATTCTTCTCCAGGTGTGCAAGGTTCCGGTACAGAGCCAAGGAGATAGCATCCTCATTTGAGTGAGTTGGCCAGTAGGCAAACTGGAAGGGGAAGGAATCTGGAGCTAATGTGCTCTTTTTTTCAGTCTCTCAAAGCACTACATCATAATAGGAGAAAGTGCGACAGGCCAGTAGTGATGTGTTCCGAGTTTTTTTCCACATTGGGACAATAGTGGCAGTCTTGAAACATGATAGAACTTTGGCTTGATCTAGTGAGGTGTTTCTGATAGAACATAAACCAGCTGATCTGTACATCTCACAGATATGTTACCTTGGCCTGAGGCCTTCTTTGTATTGACTCTACTCAGAGTCCTCCTTGCATCAGCCATGTCAAGACAGAGTGCTTTCTCCTCCTGTTGAGGATCAGAAGAGTCCTGTGTAGTGCCTCAAACCATCAACAGAAGAACCAGAAGAAATGACATCCCTTAAATCCAGTTTGTTGTTGTGTAATAATAGATGGGAGAATGTTATTTGTCTTTTGGCTAAAGCTTTGGCAAGATTTTTAGCGTTAATCATAGAGAGAGGTCTGTGGGAGGTACATAGCTCAGGTTCTTCATCCCTTTTCAGGAGCAGGCTTATAGTCGTTCGTCTTAAGGTGGGACGGAGTTCACATCAGAAAGATTTGAGAGAGACTGAATGTATTATTGGAGCCAATTTAGTATGGAACTTTTTGAAGAATCAGTTGGGGCCAGAGGCTTTGTTATCCTGCATCTATCACCTGATAATCATTATTATCAGCAATAAACTCACGATTGTCAAAGAATTTTGACATCCCAGTAGCATCTTACTGGGTTTCTGACTGGTATAGTTGAGAGTCTGAGAACATTTAAAGAAAACAGACTTGAATAATGATCTTTTTGTAGCTGTCCAGTTGAGTCTTTATCTTTGGTACTAAACGTGAGGAGATGTTGCGATATAGTTGATAAGATAGAAGTTGGCTTGACTTGTCGCCATACTCATAATGCATAGAGCAAGCACGTAAAAAAGGTCTCTGAAGAAGTAATTAAGGCATTGTCCATCTGCAAAGGATTGGATTTACAAGTTTTATTCAAATGGGCAGAGAATGAAATGATAACCTCAAGGAGATAGGCTTTAGTGATTCCCAAAGCATGGAATATAAAATTGTCTGTTTCTCTGTTTGGTTTAATGCAATGAAGTCAACTATTGAGGATTTAATAAGTTTATCAAAGTTGTCAGCAAATAGCAACATCAGACTGAATCTCATTGAGGCCAGGTATCAGTTTTGTAGTGAAGTTTCAAGATTGACAGAGAGTAGGGCATGGCCCAAAATAATGGTAGGATTATATTTAACTGCTGAAACTTTCTGAATAAGTTTTACACCACTGAAAAAATAATATGTGAGGGCATCATTTTTTCATTTTGACTTTCACTTCCACTCCATTAAATGATGTGGCATCCTTTATTCGTAGCACATTACTTAGTCCATATCAGTATAGATATCCAGCATGATTTTATGTTTTGAAAGTGTTCCCTTTTTTTGGGCAGTGTATTTTGCGCTAATAATTTTTTGCTAGGAGATGAGAAAAGAAAGGAAGTGTTTGTTCTTTTTATAACTCAGTTAGTACAAAATTGCTTTGTAAAGCTAGTAGTCTGTCACCTTTTCAACTCCATCTAGACTGATGCCTTCTAGGTGCTCCAAGATGAACGCCAATACTCTGATGTGGCCTCGCTGAGCAGCACAGTGCAGCATATTCAGACCATCCTAACATAAAAAGGATATCAGGTCAAGACAATGACCTTGTTAAAAATAAGTGGTATTGCAACCCAATTAAAAAACAACTTTAAATTCAGATTTTTTAACAGTTCAATGAAATATGGTAGCTCTTACTTTGTTTTCAGAGTTGAGCTTTGCTCCACAAGACACCAGGATCTGTAGGATGTTTAGGTGACCAAACCAGGATGCCAGAAGCAGAGCATTCATCCCAAACTGTGGACGATATTTACAAGCTAATGAATCAGAACACACAGAGAAAAATGTCTGACATAGGAATAGTAATCAAAACCGGTTCTTTTAGAAGACTGGTTCCCAGTAGTTAAATTCCTTGGAATTTAGTCTGCCTGCCTATCGATTCCAGTTGTACTTGCGCTACAATCACCTGAATTTAGTTTGTGCTGGAGGACAAATATAGTGGCACGGTCCACACTTTGTATATGGACATTATTATTTTTATTGCACAAAAGGATAAGAGCGTGACAGTAAGATGAAAACTGCATCCAGGACAGAAACAACTCCATTATGTTGCTAACACAACTTTGGCTCTTTACATGCACAGACAGCATAACAAACCCATCATTGTCAAATTTCTCCAAGATTATGTTAAATGATGGTTTTCACAAGGTATAGCAATTCTATTTTCAATTCAGTTTTATTCATATAGTGCCAAATCACATAAACAATTGCTGCAAGTCACTTTATATTTAAAGGTAAAGACCCTGCAATAATACAGAGAAAACAGACAGCCAAATGACCCCGAATGAGCAAGTACGATGGCAACAGTGGGAAGGAAAAACTCCCTTTTAACAAGAAGAAGCCTTCGGCAAAACCAGTCTCAGGGAGGGGCGGCCATCTGCTGTGAACAAGAACAGTCTTTTAACCATGACCAGCAGCTGTAATAGAACCTGAAGCATACAAGAACGTCCTAAACAAGGGAAGGTATTTGCTCATGCACACTGACTGAGACAACTGATGGTACCCCCTGTAAACCAGAACCAGTGCAGGGGGATACTGATGTATGACTACCAGTTGAACAACTTTGGCAAACATTGGTGTGGCTGCTCATTGGAAGACCCAGTGGAATCGAGCCTGTCAGGTGAGTATGGGAACTACTTCAACCATTTTAACTCAAGGCATGTTTTTTAGCTAACTGTTAGATTACTGAATTCTTACTGTACACATGGGTTTACAAGCAGGATATCGCTGCAGGGCTATTCACAGACAAAGCTACTGGCTATAATTCTAACTATTCTAAAAATGTCACTACCCATTATGACCTAAATGTCAATGTAATTACTGTTCATTTAAAAAGAGCCTTCTGTGCTAGATGTGTCAGACTGACAGCAAAACCTAGGGTAAAATAACTTCAGCAAGAATACAAATCCACAGTATGTTATTCCCCATATCAAGGAATGGTGTTATGGGCGTGTTATTGTTACCACGTTTACAAGACTAGTAGGGTCCGCATGAGCACAACATCTGCATGCACGGACTAGCCTTTGCCGACAACCCCACAATGTTCCAACTATGCATGCACCGACCCAAACTGTAACAGGAACAGGTGTGTGCAGATGTCTTTATCCACATCTGCAACAGAATACAATCCACTTTCAGCTTCCCCCTTGAACTTATAAAGGAATTTTGTAACTAAGGAAGTGAGAAATTGCTCTTGTATCAGTTCAAGTTTACTTACACTGTCAGTCTCATTGATGTCCACATCATACTCCAGTAGGAGACGCAAAGCCTGTTCATTCCCAGCTCCTGCTGCCCAGTGCAGTGCTTTTCGGCCTACCTACACACACACGCACACGCACACACACAAGACAATAATCGTACTGGTGCCATTTGCAGCCGAATGTGATGCGGCGGGAATGAGAATCAGGACATCCAAGTCTGAGGCTGTGGTCCTTAGCTGGGAAAGGGTACAGTGCCCATTCTGAGTAAGGGACAAGTTACTGCCCCAAGTGGAGGAGTTTAAGTATCTCGGGGTCCAACAGATGGATTGGCTGCAGTGATGCGAACACTGTACCAGTCTGTTGTGCTGAAGAGAGAGCTGAGTGTAAAAGCCACCTTCACCGAAGGTCATGAGCTTTGGGCAGTGAATGGACGAGATAATGCGGCAGAAATTAGTTTCCACCGGAGGGTGGCTGGCCTCTCCCTGAGTACAGCCATCCGGCAGGGGTTCAATGTAGAGCCACTATGCTTCCACATCGAAAGGAGCCAGGGGTCTGTTTATAATGAGAGGAGTGCACCTGTCTGTGCCTCCTAAACTCTAATATGAGTTCTTTTGTTTTAAGGACGTTAAGCTTCAGGTTATTTTCTGAACACCAGCGGGACGAGTTCTCTGCCTCTATGAGCCCAATCATGGTGTCGTCACTGGCATACTTGACGATGACGTTGGTTGGGTGGGTTGGTGTGCAGTCATAGGTGTACAGGTCGTACAGTAGGGGGCTAAGAACGCAGCTCTGGGATCCGATGCTGAGTAACATTGGGAGGGAGAGTTAAAGAAGTTTAGTTAAAGAAAATACAAAAGAGTCACTGGGAATATTTAGTGTTTGGTCTGAACAACTCAAAATAAAGATTAGAGATTGAAGTTTAAATTCAAAGGAGTATTTTCTCAGTAAACCTATAAACTGATACCATTTACCTGGTTTTTGGGTATAGCCACATATCATTTTAAACTGCAGGAGGCTCTGGTGAATCATGTTCTGTATATTTGATACATATACCAAAAACAAGTCAGAATACCAAACTTAATGTCTCTCTGATTATCACTGGTTCAAATGTTTAGGGATGACTGATAATTAAATTTGATAAGTAATTACATAAAAACAACAACAACACTGAATAGTCCACAAGACAATAACCAGGGCATTATCTCAAAAAGGACTTTAGTATACTATATAATATATTATATTTTAAAATATTATCCATCAATGCATATAGGTGGACCAAAACCAGGACAGCTTAGTTATTCTTTGACAAATTTACAAAAACATACTTCCTGAAATGCAGTAGCAGGCTTTCATTGAACGCACAAGTGTCATTTCCAAAAATCTAGCAAAAGTGACTTTCAAAGCATTCTCATCATAACAGTCTTCACCGCTCGATTATCTTAACAAAGGCTGAGTGGACTTACAGCAATACAGAAAACAGAGTTTACCGTGTGTACATACTATTAACTTCATCATACATAAATAACCCAGGAGTCTTCAAAGCAACTCTGGTTCATCGAGACGACAATATAATGAAAATATGGTCTCCGGTTAGTTTGAAATTGAATATTGGTCAAGGGTTCACTTTGTTCACCTCAGACTTTCAGTACAACTGTGTATCACACCAGTTACAAAATAGTGTCATAATTCTGCAGTGGTCAGATATTTAAATGATGAGCAGGACGAGGAACTGAGAGCAGTAGCAGTTTATGAGAAATCTGTTCCAGAATGTGAATAAAACCAGAAAGATAGTGACCGACTCTAGACAACAGAGGACAGATATTTATCAGAGCCCGTGTTCATCCTGGGACAGGACGTTAGTATACAGTTGTGTTCATAAGTTTACATACCCTGGTATATGCATATAAATAATAATAGCAAAACGTTTCTTTCACTCATGGTTAGTGGTTGGCTGACGCCATTTATTGTCAAACAACTGTGGTTGAACTCTATAAAACAGGAAAAGGATAAAAGAAAATATCAGCAGTGTCAAACTCCAATTAAGAAGTTAGGGGGAAAATTAGGGGTTCTGCTGAAACAAAACCACAGTCAAGCAGACCAACTAATATTTCAGCCACAACTGCCAGAAAAATTGTTTGGGATGCAGCTCCCCCAATCAGAAGCAGGACCAGCAGACTCTTAAAGGTGCAGAAAAACTCATACACAACAGACCAGACATACTGACACACTGGGCCATACAACAGACTAAGACAGAATGAGACTAGGCAAGAAAAGAAAATGAGAATTTAGAGGAGTAAATAAGACCCAAGGCCTTGATTTTTAAAGGCATCAACTGCTGACATCCAGAAAAGTCTGTGCTTCAGCATGCTTACTTTGTTTTTGGCATTGACGTCCACACCCTTCTTGATGAGTTCTTGCATTTTCCATGTGTCATTTCTTTTTGCAGCATCGTGAAACTCCTTTTCAGACCACAACACTGAAATCAGACAAAGAAAAAACCCTAAGCGTCAAATCTGTGCTGGAGTTGGAATGCCATTTATCACCTTTGAGCCTAACCCCACCCATTGCATAAAAGTTAATAATACAAGAAAAAGTTTACAAGAGGAAGACGGGGGTGCAGAAAGAGTTAAATAAGCTATGTGAATGTGTGAGCCTGAATGATGCTCAGGCCACAAATAAATGAAAAGTGGCAAAACAATTCACTTCTGCCACAGTTTCTTTTGACATAAAGGGACTTTAGCATGACATTCAAGTTCCAGCACCACTTTGCCTGAAGTTAAAGCTAAGTCTTTGATCTCTATCGGCATTCATGACCTGTGCTACCATTTGTAACTGTGGAGACATGTATGGCTGCAAAGGAAATGAATTTAGTATGGTTGTTGGTTCTACTTTCTTTCACCCTCATGTTGTGTTCTGGTCAAATCTGACCCATTTAAAACATTTATCACTGAAAAAGGTTTCATCAGACTGACCTGAACATTCCATGACTTTGTCCACAAAAGAGTCCAGTACACAAAAAAAATTTGGTGTATTTCAATTAATATTTGTACACTCTTGGTGTACAAAGTAGTGTTAATAACTGAGTTCAGGTACATACTGCTCAGTTGGACACACATACACACACAAACGCAAACACACCCCTTGGGTTCCCTGGGAACCACTACGGAAACATTTTCCCTAGTAGAACCTCTCTTCCACGGAACAACTCCAACTGTGTTGGCAGTTCTCACAAACAGTTGCAACATTGTTTCAAAGGCATTACACTTTTTTGTAGATTTCGTTTACAATACTTTCTTTGAAGCAAAGCCCCCCCCCCAAAAAGCATTGAGACAACTATGTGGCAACACCAGGGCAGGTTGATATACCCTAAGTGAGGCTCTTGATTACATATTTGATCACTACACTGGTGAGGACAAGTGAGAGAATGAAACTGACAGTGAGGATGAATTAGAGGAGGAAGTGTCAGAAGCTAAAGACAGCACAGAATATAATTTGTGCAATTCAGACCAAGAACTGATGAGGAGGAATTCAGTGATGAAGATGATGCTGCTGTCACATTCAAGAACTTCAGGAACTTATCCCCACCTGACAATCACGTTAGGTTTTCTGCTGAAAATTTCATCAGCACCTACAAAATTTGCTGTATCCTGGATGATGACATCAAATCCTGCTTTGAACTGTTTCTGACTGAGTTTATCTAAACCACAGTGGCAAACCTGAGGAAAATGAAGGGGAAACAAAAACAGAGTTACAAAGAAAGTTGGAAGGAAGTAACCCAGAAACAGGTCAAAGTATAGATGAGTCTTTGGATGTTGAGTGATGAATGTGGGATGCAGCGTCTGGTCAGTCAATATTTTCAGGCCAGCCACTGATCTATATTCCAAGTCCAAATGTCACAGTGGAGGAACATCTGGTGGCTTTTAGGGGACGCTGCCCTTTTGAACAGTATATGCCAAGCAAACAGTCTAAATACAGCATAAAGAAATGGGCAACATATGAAATACAAAATATTCCCAGTCACTTTTGACACAACAGGTGTTACTCTATTTGACTGTAAAAATATTGTAAATGGTTAAAAAAAAACTGTTCCTGGTAACTTTGACCCAACATAGTCTGTGACAAACAGTAAACTAAGATCATCTGATTGTTTCTCATAGTCAAAATAATCCAAAAATTATGTTTTTTAGTAGTCGAATTCATGGTGTATAAACTCAGATTAACGAAACATAAATAACAAACAGAAGTTTAGAAATGGTTTATATGAGAAACAGTAAAGCCACTGGGCCACAGAGTCACTAACTAACATTACTGTACTTTTATTATGAGTGTTAGACTGTAAGAGTAGCAGGGTGGACTCTTCAGCTCCTCTGCAGAGCTGATGTGTAAACAGCATCACAGCAACAACATCTGTAAGGAGAGTAACACTAAAGTAGAAAAATCTTGCACCTCATTAATGCGGCTTTAACTCAGTTTTAATGGAACACGAATTACAGAGAGGACTGACAATGTTCTCATTCTTGGCTGCCACACTCTATCCGGGCCCTGAACCAGGTGTAGGACTGCAATCTCTACACATCACTGTACATGCACTTACCAATAACAATAACATACCTCAATAATTGTTTTTGACTGTTTGATCCAAGACTGTCAATCTGCACACGGCTGATTTGCACACCTTTTTAATTTGAATTTTTAATTTTAGTGTGTTCTTGTATTTTTAATGGTCAAGAATTGCACAGAAATAAACATTTCACTGCATGTTGTACTGTGTATGATTGTGTATGATAAATAAAATTTGAATGTGAAAATTGAGCCCTGTGGGGTGCCACATGACATAATCATTAGATGCTTCAGAACTGCAAAGATTTACAGAGGAAATTCTATCTGCCAGATAAGACCTAAACCATTTAAGCACCGTGCCACCAATGTCCACTAGATGATGTAGTCAAAATATTAAAAATGTTGTGGTCTATTGTGTCAGAGGCAGCAGTTAAGTGAAGCAAAACCAGAACAACAAGGTTACCAGTCACATGCAATCAGGATGTTGTTAAACACCCTTAATAATACAGATTCTGTACTATAAAGGGTTTTACCTGACCCACAGGAGGCCATTCTTATCTAGAAAATGTTTTAGTTGACATGATACAATTTTCTCTAAAACTTTGGTAAGAAAATGCAGCTTGGACTGAGGCCTTTATGTAGCCAGTACAGTGTGCTCAAGAACAGGTTTCTTAAGCAATGGCTGCACTACTGCACATTTAAAATTTGCAGGAACTGGACCAGAGGACAGACTGCTGTTTATAATAGCGAGAACAGACTGCCTGCCCTATAGTAGGCAAAAAAAAGAGCTGAGGACTTAATATAGCGAACCACATCCTCTAAGAGTGAGAGGGTCACAGGCTCAAACTGAGTAAAAACAGCAGAAGGGACAGAGGCAGAGAGGCGAATCAGGGGCTGCGATAAGAGCCATTGTGGTGGCAACCTTTAAAAAACACACAGAAAACCATTGCATACATCAGGAGAAGCGTCTAAACAGAAACAGAGTCAAAGGTGTTGAATAATGTGGGTTATGGCTGTTGGAAGAAATGATATTTGCAAAATATTCATATTTTGCCTCTTTAACAGTATTGTGGTAGTGACACTGGCAGTGTTAAAATTTGAAATGACAGCTGCAGTTTAACTTTTTTCGATCTGGCAGACCATATGAAAGAACAAGATCCATTGTGTGTCTGCGCTTATGTGCATGGCCCAGTATGGAGTGAGTAACAATAAATAAAATACAACTTGCTAGTCGACACACACACACACACACACACCCCTGTACTGGATTGAACAACAGGGGGAGACGAGCAACTTCTTTTTCCCACAGGATGCAAAATGCAGTCAGCTTATCATGCCTAAAGCGTCCCAGGCAGGTGAGCCTGTCATTAAAATGGACATTAGCGCTGATGTGAGAATAGCAATAGAGGGGATCCTAGCATTAAATATGGCCCATCCTTTCTTGTTGCCACTAAATGTCTTGAGCAGTAGATGGCAGCTAGAATTGGAATTTCAGTGTAGGCTCTCATCTTCACTTCATCCACGTCCATCCAATCCTCGCACCTTTGGATCCCATGCAAGTTTGTTTGGGTTCATTGCAGCTGAATCACCTTCTCTGTTATAAACAGGTAAAAGTCAGACTTCATGCTGCTGATGTGAGCAATTTAATAGAGTATGTATCCTGGTGTGAAACCAGTTACTAGTGGTTTGCAGTGCATGGTCTCTGCATTAGTGGGAAACCACTAACTATTCTAGAGCACTCAAAGCACTTTATACAACATGCCTCATTCACCCATTCATACAAGCGCTTTTTTCAACGCTTAATTGGTTTCCATCTAACACTCACACATATTCATACTCCAATGGATGCATCATAGAGCAACTTGGGCTTAGTGTCTTGCCAGAGGATATCTGGCATGCAGACTGTCGCAGCCATGGAACCACAAACCTTCCGATCAGTAGACGACCCAGTCTACCTCCTGAACTAGACACACCATCACAAGACATCCACTCACCATCAGCTGCTCAGTCTCCTAGTAGAAACACCTATGGTATCGATTTCAAAACTCTCATTATGGAGTTATCACAATCACAAATTTGTATGTCCATACTGCTTGCCTATCTGGCTGGCAACTACAACTCATCAGCTTTTTACAGCTGAATGTAGTTTTCATGGTTTCCAATGTTCATTTTACTCCAAATGCATTAACACAGCAAAAAAGGTCAAACGGGGAGGAAAAAGAAGAGAAAGTGAACTGGACACAAATGGCCAGCATAAAGCCCAGAGGGCTAACTTAATTTAATACAATGTTTAAATTAAGGTCCCAGTATACCTGCCACAACATCATCTCACAGTCACTTGTACTGATACCTGCAGGACTATTTTTCCACAAACCTGAATTTTCAAATTGTTCCAACATCTCCCCCGGTGTACCTGTATGTCTCTAGCTTCTGTATTGGAATATCACTGAAATTGCCCGAAAAACCGTTACAAAGCACACTTGTGTCTTCAACCCAGCTGGAGCAGGAAAAGCCCGATGCACCCAGTTATAAAAATCGAGACCTGGTAAAACAAAGACTGTGTTTCAACTTCTCAACATGACATTAGAACATGACAGTGACTAAAATCATCCACATTTTTCCTAACCGAAAACCTTAGATGACGAGTACAGGCTCTGAGGGACAGTTTCTTGTACAACAGTGCCAGAGCTAACCTGAGAAGGGGTATCCAAGCCCTCACTAACTACAGAGGATAGAGCCCCCCCAAAACCCTAAAAGCACCCTCAAACTCGCGAAAGGAGCTCAACACCTTTGCTCAGTTTGAGGTAGACTGCTCAGTTTGGTCTCTGTGGACTACAGCTCAGCATTCAACACTATAAACAGACATTCTCATCGGCAAACTAGACCATCGTCATATCCCCCCTACCACTTGCTCCTGGATCAAAGACTTCCTCACAAACCGACCTCAATCAGTCCAACTCGGCCCCCAAACTGGGTGTTTGGTACACAGGCCACTACTGAGAAAAGCAAGGCTATGCAGAGGGTAATAACACTGCCCAGAAAAATCATTGGCTGCCCTCTGCTACAAATTTTGTGGAGGGTGACAAACTGGTCTGGTGCTCATTGGTCTGGTCTAGAACAATAACGTTGGATTTTCAGAGACCCCCCACGCCTTCCCCCCTCTCACCATCCTGAACAATAGAGTACCCACTGTGGATCACAGATTTGAAGTGGTCCTCACACAGAGTCTGTCTGGATTCCCTGCAGCAATTCAGGAAGTTCCACCTGCCACAGGAGCTGATGGTCATCCATCCTGCCATCATCCAGTCTGTCCTGTGTACATCAATCATTGCCTGGTTTGGCTTAGCCACGAAGCAGGACAGGGCCAGACTGTGACAGACAATCAGAGAGGATCCTCAAGCAGAAAACATTTCTGCAGATCCTGGACATAAACTGTTCTATGATGTAGCTTGCCATCATTAGTGTGTGAATGTGTGTGTGGACGGGTGGATGACTGAACGTGTAAAGCGCTTTGGAGTCCTTAGGGACTAGTAAAGCGCTATACAAATACAGGCCATTTATGTTTACAAAAACCAGCCACCACTCAGCCATGACTCAGGTCATATGCACAATCTGCACAATTAAAAATTAATACTTAAGGTTTATCCCGGTTGCTCTATGTTCAGCCTATTTATATCTATCATTCATTCATGCCCAGTTGTAACTTGTCATAGTTTGTATAGTTTCTTAAGACCTTCTGCAACCTGTACTTTTCTTACTTTTTACCTTCTCCTCGTATTTATGTTCTCCTTCTGTATATATGACTATTTATATATTGCCTATTTAAAAATGTTTATTTTTTGCATGCAAAGTGAACCTGAGTCAAATTCCTTGTTTGTGTGCACAAACTTGGCCAAATAAAGATGATTTTGGTTTTGAATCAATGCATGCAACACCTGTTTCAGGTAGAGAAAGGCAGCAGTGTCCTCAAGATGGCTTGTTTATTTCCACCCCTTTTCATTCAAAAGACCCTCAACAGCAGTAAATGATTCAAAAATAGATAGTATGAAACATGAGAATAGCCAAACCTGTGGGTGATTATCTACATCCATCTTTTATACTGAGTATAGTTACATCTCCTGTTCCAAACGTATCCTGAGCTATGAATGGTTTCTTATTATGCTAAGTACCAACAGGCTTTTTCAGTGCAAAATCTATACAATTAAACGAATAGATACAAAAACAATTAGAACAGAAAAGAAATCTCAGAAATCATATTGACTATAAATGTTGATGACAGGAATTTAAAATCCTCAACAGTTTACTCACAGTCACACAAAGAAATCTGTGAAACTGCACTTTTAATTCCAAGCGGCGTTTCCTGTTAATTGCAGTGTGGAAAGCAAATTACCAACTTACTTCAGTCACTCTTTTTCAAACTCCAGTAGCAACACAATAATCACAGGGGCTTTATTGGGAAAAATAAAATGTGATAGGTTCAGATACCAGCCATTATACAGATCAGATTACCCAAACTGCTAATACATAAAATGTGCCTCTAGGCTGTTGGCTGAGCGTGCGGGTGGGTTGTCCCTGTGCCACAGACGGACATCCTGCGCTGAGCGAGGCCAGAAATACTTACAGAAATCCTCCTCCGACAGCAGCTCATCCCCCATGACTGCTGCTCTTTAGAGCCGCTTCTACCGGCCCGTCTCCTCTTCCATCACTCCAGCTCTTTATCCTTCTCCATCACAAGTTTATCCTGCGTGCTAACGTCAGTACATTTGTCAAGCTACACATGTCAAAACCAAAGAAACACCATATCCGATCTATACCTTCAAAATAAAGCGAGCCGTTCTTCAAAGAAGAAACGACGCTTCCCGGTCTTGTTCTGGCAGACAGCGAAACGTGACATTCGCGTCACCAACTGCTGTGACCTATGGACTGAACTCATCATAAATTAAATATTTAATAAACAGATATATCTATCTAAAATTGATTTTTGGCCTGATAGATTTCACTTGGAACCAGCTCCCAATTTGGATTCGGGAGACAGACACTATCTCTACTTTTAGATCAGGGTTAACTTTCCTTTTTGATAAAGCATATAGTTATGGCTGGATCAGGTGACCCTGAATCCTCCCTTAGTTATGCTGCATTAGGTGTAGGGATTCTGAGTGTTTCTTCTTCACTCACCTCTTTGCACTCAGTAACTAGTCATTATTGATCTCTGTCTCTTTACCACAGAGTGTCTTTATCCTCTCTCCCCCTCCTCACCCATTCAGTAATGCAGATGGCTGCCCCTCCCCGAACAGTGTTCTGCTACAAGTTTCTTCCTTTTAGAAGGGTTTTTTTTCCTTCCCACTGACTCCAAGTGCACGCTCAGGGGAGCGTCGTCTGATTGTTGGGTCTCTCAGTATTATTGTATTAGTTTTACAGTGTAAATTTAGAGTTATATAAATAAAACTGAACTGAAATGAATATTGCAATTTTTAAAGCGTGTCCAAGCCCGAGTCATAATGGGGCTGTCTCCTCTCTGTTTCTTCCTGTGTTTCTCATGTCTCCTCCTTTACTTTGGATTTTATAAAACCATCTCTTTTCTTCCTCGCATGGTTTTGGCACAAAGAGGCAGCTGGTAACTGCCTAGTCATATTGATTCTATAACATGTTTGTTGAATCTCTATCTGAATATCTGGTCTGCTGTCTGAATGGCTATCCCACAAAATGGCCAATAATGAATTTGAATCTGAACAAATTAATGAACCTAATGATCTTGTGTCTTTAATCCACTGAAAACAGCTAAAAGGTACTACAATCATTTCTCATCACTGGTCCTCGGCCCAAGTAGAAGCACTCTCCTTGAGGAACAATTTAACCCAGTGCTGTTGTTATTTTAATTTCTATTCTGAAACTGTTATTAATATAAAATGATAAACTTCACACAACAGTCACAACAGTCCAAGTAACACGCTAATCACATAAAAACTGTAAATTTGAAGCTACAGGCAGTGTCAGGAGATTTCCTGTATTGCAACTCAGGTCAGAATAAAAACGCTAAGACAGGTTTAACGTGTACACGGGTGAGACTCAGGGAGACTCGCACCCAGTGCAATAGTTGTCAATTTTGTTGAAACACTTATTGTTTGATTATTTTTTTTAATGATCAAATATACTTTAAGTTTGTTTTGGTTGACTATCACACCAAATTAGCCAGTGTTTTATTTCTAAAATATTTTATTTCTAAAATAAGTTTTTTTTTTAAATTGCTGTTGTGATGTTAACAAATTTTAACAAAGGTGAAAAAAATAACAAAGAAATTTCAACCCTCACCTCAACAGGACGATTATATCCGACTACAGTATAATAGGAAGGAAGCTATAGTACAGCATATGTAACACTGTTAATAAATGCTTCAAATGGTTTGTAAGACTGAAGACATAACAACAAAAGTAAATCATTTATCTTTATTTAAGCAATAGCAAACTTTATCAAAGAGTACAAAACTTCAGTCGATCTAATGTTATGAAAATATGGCTACATATTCTGGAGGGCACAAAAAAATTACATTTCTACCACTAAAAAAACCACGGTAGATTCTTCATTAATAATCAGTTCAACATTCAGACGATGGAGAATGATGCACATACCCCCCATACAAAAACAAAGACAGGTATTAGAGAATAGTAATAGGCATTAGTGAGAGCTGCTCTAAGTGCTTTTCTGTGCAATATACAGTACATTAATGAAATTATATTACTAATGATAAAAAAAACCCCTGTAAAGTAAAAATATTCCTTTATTTGCTTTATCAATGTTAAAAGTCTGAATAGATCCTTACTTACACCGTACATCTTCCTTCACCAGTGATAAACACCATAAAGGCGGTGATTAAATTATAATTTCTCTAATAGCAACTTGTCAGCAAAAACTTCCCAATAAAAAGGAGAGAAAAAAGCTTCTGAGGTTCACAAATGATTAGAAATGCTTTTAGGCATTAGCAGGAGCGCTTATTTGTAGCTTTATATATTTAACCTATATTTATATATTATATATTTAACCTCCTAGGACCTGGCGTCCACAAATGTGGACATCACATTTTGAGTTGTCTAGACCAAAATACTAAATTTTGCTCTACAAGGGCCTGATATCCACTTACGAGGACATTATACTGTAACTGTTCTATCGAAATTTAAAACGAATGTCCTCTTATGTGGATTTCATTTTTCTCAGAAACAGAAATCAGGTTAAAAAAAAAAAAATCTGGTAATTCTTTGTTTTTACATTCATCAGGTCCCATTCAGCCCAAACGCATGCCATGAAAGAGTTTGGGTCTTAGGAGGTTAAAGTATTGATTCATCGATACTTTGTTGGTCCTCACAGCTTGGGTGAACAGAACTTTCAAAGACCTGCCATGTATTGACACTTCTCCTGTATTTGAAACATTTATCCGTCTAGAAGAGCTCACAGAATAAGAGATGACTAAAGCCAGATGCTATGCTTCCAGTTTTTTTTTCATAAATCCCTTTGGATAGCAAGATTACCTTAAGAAACATTAAAGGTGTTAAGGCACACAGACAAATCTGTGCGTAGCAAGGGTTAACGCACAAATCCATGATTTATCGATATTTTCGTACCTGAATTTGTTTGCACTGCAGGAACAAATTAATTAGTACCTCTGACCATGTGTACAAACAAACAAAAATGGCTGCCTAAGGACATTTAACCTCTATAAAATGAATACTACTACTACAACTAAAGCTACTATTAATAGTATTAGGAATTGCTATCATTATTATTATTGTTATTATTATTGTTGTTGTTGCTTTCATGTAATATTAACAGTTTTACAAAACACCATATGCTCAGTTACAATTAAATAAAAAATTGTATGCAAAGAAAACAAAATACTAAATTGAAACATTTTTAATTTCAACATATTCCAGTATTTCTTTTATCTTTTTTTGTCTTTTTTCTTTCATCAGTTTATCTTCCCTAAAATTATCTTATCCTTCATTAAAAAAAAAAGACTTCTTTCACTTGCAGTCTAATTTTTTTGTTTGTTCATAGAGTGAGTTTTGTCATGTGGAGCCGACAGACTTTCCAGCTGCTTTTTCTTATACTCTGTCGGGTCTTTTTACACCAGTTTCAAACTTATTTTACTTGAGTCACAGTGAGTGTGTCTCTCCCTTAGCAGTGCAGGCTGCTCTCTCACAACATTACTGCGTTTTTCACTTCACCTCCAGGTAAACTAATTTATTTATACAGGGAAATGGAGGTGTGGCTGTATGTTTTATGCTTATTGCACACAGCAAGCATGACCATGTTGATTTAGAGTCTGATTTACTACCAAAAGTAAATCATTTATGAAACACGTGCAAGAACAAAATTAGCCAGTGCAATTTTTGCATAGGGTAAGACTGTTCCCACGCACATATTAGTAAATAAGGGCCATTATTTTGTATCTACAAAAGAAAACACAGTAGTAAAGAAAATATACAGTAACACATTACTTTCCGCTGCAGAAAAACATCCATCAGAAATAATTCCACAAAAAGTTCCAAGTGCAGCAAAACCATCGACAATAAGACAGTTTTGTCCATCAGACTATTCCAGCCATTCATTAAACCCTGTTTAATATTGTTGCACAGACTTTCCAATTTTGCACACCATAGCCCATTTAAAAAGCATAACACTCAAAAACTCTCTGATCTTTACCTTAAAAGCACTTTGAGGTGACTGTTGTTGTGATTTTCTATATACAGTACTGTGCAAAAGTGTTAGGCAGGTGTGAAAACTGCTTTAAAGAATGCTTTCAGAAATATAAATGACTATTTATTTGCCCCAGATGCATTCTGCAGCAGGACAACGACCCCAAACATACAGCCAAAGTCTTTAAGAACTATCTTCAGCGTAAAGAAGAACAAGCTGCTTCACTGAGTGAACAGGTTAAATGCAGAGAGGAATTTCCCCAAGGGGATCAATAAAGTATACATTATTATTATTATTAAGAAGTACTGGAAGTGATGCTATGGCCCCAACAGAGCCCTGATCTCAACATCATCGAGTGTGTCCACAGATCTGTGGTTAGTCCTTCAAGATGTTTGAAACAACCTACCAGCCGAGTTCCTTCAAAAACTTTGTGCAAGTCTACCTAGAAGAATTGATGCTGTTTTGAAAGCAAAGGCTGGTCACAGATTTCTCTTTTGTTCCTTCACTGCATTTTGTTGATTGATGAAAATAAATGATAAACACTTCCATTTTTGAAAGTATTCTTTCTTTATAGCATTTTTTCCTCACCTGCCTAAAACTTTTGCACAGTACTGTAAACAAAATTGAACTGAACTGAATCCAATACAGTGTCCAGGTCAGGCCTGCACACCAGTGATCATACAGAGTGAATAAGCTCGTCTTTGATGATACAGAATACCACTTTCCCTTCACTTTTAGGCAAATTGTATTTAGAGGGGGCCTTTTTACGTTTTCCATGATATGACTGCACTATCACTGTCTAGGTAAAGAGTTTATCAGTTGGTCAATTTCAAGTCAGTCTGTTGACGTTCACCAACTCTTCCTCTTGCTTCCGTTTGTTGCAAATTTCAGTTTCTTGACCTCCCTGAGGACGTGGTCTGCCTTCTTCAGCTTCTCCATGGCCTCAGCCAGCAAATCCCCCGGTACATCCTCCTCTTCACTTCCTCCATGGTCCTGGGACACTTTGCACAAAAGCTTGCTCGTCTTTTCCATCTCTAGAGCCACTTCAGTCTCAAGTTTAATAACATCATCACTAGAACCCCCAGCACTTACAGCTCCACCTCTGCTAGACTCTTTCATCTGATTACAGGCATCAGATTCAGACAGCAAATCTCCAATTGAGGCTGACCTGGCCTTGGCTGAGGGCTTGAGAGGAGGGATGGGTTTTATGTTCTTAGAGCTAACCTGAGGCACTGTTGTGACCTGTGCTGGTCTTAAAATAACAGATATCTGAATGTTGTCCTCACTAGCATCCGCCACATCGAGAGCAGAATGGCTTCCCCTGAGTGCAGCTGTAGCAGCTACCAATGTGTCTTGACTTCCAGAGCCTTCACTCTCATCATCTGAGTGCTGACCACTGTCTACAGATTTCTCATCTTGCTTTTTTTTCTCCCCGGACAAGTGGTAGAGCAGTGGACTCAGGGTAAGGCTCTCAGTGGTTGAGTCATTCAAAGAGGGGACTTCACTCTCGGCCAGTGCATCTTTTGAATCGACAGAAATGACTGAGGCAGTATTGTCAGGTCCCTCTTTAGGATAACTCGTAGCCGAGGAGCTTTCTATCCGCTGTGTGTCAGGCTCAGCACATTCATCAGGGTTTTTCTTGAACTTTGGATGGGGACTTGGACTCTTTCTCAGTGCCTCAGTTGGTATTTGTTCCCCACATTCAGATACCATCTTTGTGTTGCTGCTAACTGTTTCCTCTGTGCTAGGACTCTCGTGTTTATCATCTTTCACATCAGGTGATGTTTCTTTAGCAATCAGCTGCACTGC
Organism: Oreochromis niloticus; assembly: GCF_001858045.2. Classification (NCBI taxonomy): domain Eukaryota; kingdom Metazoa; phylum Chordata; class Actinopteri; order Cichliformes; family Cichlidae; genus Oreochromis; species Oreochromis niloticus. The sequence goes on from NC_031965.2 coordinate 7,947,973, forward strand.
CTCATCTGTTTCCACGGCTGTTTCTATCGTCTCCTTCCTACTGTCATCTTCCTTCTCATTATCCTCAGTACTAATCCCTTCAACCTGCTGGTCTGTCTCGGAGCCAGGATGGGAGGGCTTCTTCTCCTTGGATGGAGGCATAGGAGGGTGAGAGTGTGGCTTGGACTGTAAAGCATCAACATTACTCACAGAGCTGGGTTTATTGGGAGGCATTGGTGGTGGAGCTGCCTTTTTACTGGCATCAGAAGTGATTTCAGAAATCTTCTCAGGTTTTGCCTCTTCTGTAGTTTCTTCAACAGGTGAAGCAGAGGGTTTTGCTTCTTTCAATGGGGGCATCGGTACCTTCAAATATTATAGCAATTTTTAAAGGCCATGATATCCAAACACAAAGACATGCACAAATGTTACATTTCACAATTACAATATTTAGAAAAATTAGACATACCTTTTTCTCTGAACCATCATTCTTTTGAGGTTCATCTTCAAGTGCTGTGCTGGGTTTAGCCTCCTTGATAGGCGGCATTGGAGGTTTGATGATCTTTTTGGGGGGACTGACGTCTGGATCTGGCTGAGCTTCCTCCTCGGTAATTGGCACCAACTGTTTCTCTTTGGAGGTCTCACTGCCATCAACATTGGCATAATGTGCTCCATTAGGCATTACAGCATCTTCAAGATCAAGATCCAAGCGCAGGATTCCATCAGATGACACATCGGCTACCTAGAAGAAAAGATACATGATTAAATGACACAGAGCACATGGACAGGAAATAACTGAGTAGAGTTCAGCATGACCTAAGGGTTAAGCTCAGGAAATTTAAGGAACCTACGGGAGCAGGATGGAGGCCAAACTAGAATAGAGCAGTACCAAGGATTTGTGGAGTAGTGCAAATTAAATCAGTGGGTTCAAGGTGAGACACAAGCAGTGGGCCTATAAGCTAAAAGTTTCTTTAACAGATTTAGTTTACAACCCTCTGCTGCCTCCTCCATCACACACCCTTGCCTTCACAGACCGTCACTACCCTCACTGGGTTTGCTATTCTCCCTTTCACCCCATGTGAACTCTGTGAATTAGACTCCACCCCCTTATCTGATAAACAGTCCCTGCTTGATTGTGATAGCTGACACATATTCTAAGGACCTGTACTGCTAGCCAACACGTTTAGAACCTGAGTGTCAAACAGGAGAATATACCAGTGTTTCAGATAACATTCACCTCATGGAGGAAGCTGTACTGCAGAATGTTGCACAATCTTTGAGGCTATGCACCCTTCTGCCTGAGGGAAGGAGGTGAACAGTTCACGGGCTGGGTGGAAGGGATCCCTCATGTTGTTCAAGTTGAGAACTATTTGCCATATCGTACAATATAATCCACATACATACTTTCATTTAGAATAGAATAGAAAAAGTAGAAAGGCCCACAAACAAACAGCAACTGAACGGCACTGCAGTAAAGGCCTGGCAGAGCATTAAAAAGGCGGAAACCAGCACCTGGTGATGTCCATGAGTTCAAGACTTCAGGCTGTCATTGCCAGCAAAGGGTTTTCAGCCAAGTATTAGAAATGAACATTTTATTTTCAGTTAGTTAATTTTTCCAATTACTTTTGGGCCCCTGAAATGAATAGGTTGTCTTAAAAATGCTTTAGTTCTTCACATTTTTATGTAATCTTTTTGTTTAACCTGCTGAATTAAAGCTGGAAATCTGAACTTCAACTGGATCTGTTTCACTTAAAATTCATTGTGGTAAAAAATGTCTTAGCCTTTTTAATTATTATTGTAATGAGGGCATAAGTCAGAGGCAAGCTTTAGGAAAATCAGTACACAAATTACTTTTTGACTCAGTCTTGTAGACATCCAGTCCTGAAATATCTCAAATCTAGATGGTCAGTATATAAACAGCTCTATAAAAGCCAAGGCATTTGTGACATGTTTGCCTTTTCTGAGAAAACCTTACATTCAAAAGACTATGATTTTTTAGTTGAATGTGAAGCAGCAACTATCAGGCTGACATTAGATCAAATAAATACTTACACTGGGAACATTAAAGTTTTTCTGATTTCAAACATTTTTATTTAACAATGGCAGAAACAACTGAATTCTTTATTATTGGAATTATAGAAGAAACCAAAAGTTCATAAATGAGTGCAGAAAAACCTTTTACTGAATAAATCTGAGCAAAGGGTGGCTCCACCTCTTGTCTGTTGCTATCTGGGTTGCTAACTAATCTCACAGGTTCATCAGTAAACTGTCTAATCTGTTCCTCCACACTTTTTCTCTTATATACATTATGCACATTTTGAATAAATACATTTAAAATGAATGTAAAATTAGGATTCAGCTTCATGTAATGAAAATTCAAGCTGGCTGAATGATGATCGTGGATATAATAAAATGATACATATTATATCAAACTTGATTCTGTCTGTGATGATGACAAAGTTGCCCAAGCTGATTAAAATGACTCTTTTTATATCGTGGTAAGCACTGAAACCTGTTCATATTAAATCACACCATTAAAACTTAAAACTCGCTTTTTGTTTACGTGTTGCCATGGTGAATGATATAATCACACTTAACTCAGGCTTAACATACTCAGAGCTAATCGAACTTGCTCTGATTGGCTGTTTTGGAACAGGAAACTCTGTGTTTTGCTAATGTCAGACTTAATTAACTTAGAACATGCTTACAGAAACAGGAGCCTGCTTTCCTACCCCACCATGTAAGCCTCAGTAATTTCCATCCACTATCTGCGCTTCCTGTGATATGCAATGCAACTCGCCAGTTCTTCAGTGACATTCGGAGTCATTTCCTTTCTTGCATAAGTACTGTGCTTTGTTGGAGATTGTTGGAGTCGCTGCTTTTTGGGTACTAAATTATTATCAGAGGGTGATACATTGCTCTTACTCTCAGACATGCCTGGGCTTGTGTTATTGTTGCACAAGCAATGACATTGTGACAATAACAATATTATCACAGGCATTATTATATGGCACAGCTGCAGTCAAAACCCCCTACTGCCATAAATGGTCAATATGATATCAAATCTAAATAATATAAATCTATCTAAAACTGCAGTGAGAGTCACTGTGATTGGCGGCTTATTTTTAATGTACTGGGCCCAAACAAACAGCATTTCTATTAGAATATAGAATCTAGTGGAATACAGCACTGACATTTTTGATTTTAAATAATAGGTAAATCCCGGCGTTACTAATCACATTCATTCTGGCTCTGCACCTTAACACAACAGAACATTCAGTAATGTAGTTACTGTGATTAATTACCATGTGGGTTTCATGTCAGTTAATACAAATGAATCAAAGCTGCAGGTAAAGCAAAGCAAGCAAAGCAAAGTTTGTATTAACAGCAAATTAAAACAAAACTATTTCGATTTCACACGCACCTCTTTCATGTGTATCCTGGTCGGTGGACGCCGGTTGCGGTTCCCTTTCGGTCTTGTTCGAGTAACATGCTCTAAATTGCTGCTTTGATCAACCTTCACCTGTGAAAATAAGAAATAATTTGAGTTTTAAAAGTACATGTTTATTAAAACCCAGACAAAGACAGGATTTAAGACAAATGTATGGCTCTATCGCATTCTTACCTCATCAAAAATTTTGTTCTTTGCTCGATTAATGCCATCACTGAGGGCTTTAATCCAAGCCTCCTTGTCCTCCGCTGTCTGAGCCTGGAATTTAACATCATGGACCTGTGAATGAATGAAGCAGACAACAGTCAACCCAAACTGAAGTAGATAATCAAACTGAAGATCTGCGACACAATAACAGGAGTACTGGCAGTTTTTCTCTTCTATTTTTAAAAAATGTGCTCATCTTGGAATGGACTGTATATTAATATAACAGCTGGTGTTTACTGAAACTGACTGAGTAATTATTGTGTGTTTTATGAATAAGAAATAATCTATTTAGGCCACATTTCCCAAATGTGCCAGATAGGTATATTACATTAGAGAGTTATTGATTGCGTGGGGTATGAAAGACTTCTATTTGTCTTTGTGGCAATGGAGCTGAATCAGTATGTTGGAGAAGATGCTCCACTGTGTGTTCAGTAAGTGGTGTAGAGGCAGGTCAGGATTATCCATAAGGTTTTTCAGAGACCTCCTCTCCACTATAGCTTTGGCTGCAAATCTTCTTATATACAGCCTCTGTGTTGGTCTTCCAGTTCAGTTTGTCCTCCACCACATCAACATCCTGTCCAGAGATAATTACGGGCCATATAGTCATCCTCTTCCTTCTCAAGTCAATCAACAACTCTCTGGTAATATTCATATTCAACCCTGTGATGGACTGGTGACTTGTCCAGGGTGTACTCCAAATAGTGTTGTTAGATTAAAAGCTCTTAGGCATAGAAAAAAGAACTTCAAGCAGGTAAATGAGGTTTGTCATGAAACGTGCTTTGAGTGCTCAGACGTGTGAAAGAGCTCGGTGTCTAGACCACTGACGAGTTGATAATGTAAAGGGGATGAGGAATATTTCAACTGAGCTTCTTACATACATTGATGTTTATATAATAAAGACTATTTAAAGACCAGTAAAGATCAGTTGCAGGTCCCTTTGCAAGCACTTGGTGACAGTGGGAAGGAAGAACTCAACTAAGTCAGGAAGAACAGAACAAGGCTCAAGGAGGGTCAACAAGCCACGACCTGTTGGAGGTGAATTCCTCATTTGTTGGAAAGACACTTATAACCTGTAGAGAGCAGTAAAACCGGTTTCCAGTTTTTAAGCAGGCCCAGATCCCTTTTCTTTGGTAATAATGTCAAAGCTGCTCTTGTACAGCTTAGTGATAAGGTTCCTGTTTTTAAACAGTACCGCTAAACTTCTTATACCGTATTTTCCACACTATAAGGCGCACTTAAAATCCTTGAATTTTCTCAAAAATTGACAGTGCACCTTGCTGCTTTACCAGGTGTAACAATTAAGTTTAACATCCAGGCATCCATGAAAACAGAATTTTAAATTTAACAGAGTTAGAAGTTAGCAGGAAGTTAGCTCGCTACTTTCCACCTAAACATGATATAGCATGTTCTGACTAAGAGATTTCTGAGAAATTCAAACGTACAGCTCTGCTATCACTTCCAACATAAATGAAGACAGAAAACTAAACAGCAGTGGCGTTTGTAGGGTTACTGAAGTTGGGCTAGCTGGTATATAAAGATGTGCTACGTGATCGCTAGCGACACAGCTATGTTAGCATAACAAACACAGTGAAGCTGGCGGATGAACGCTAACTTTTTTATATTCGATAAAAGTTAACGTGAGGGTTCCCGATGGTTAGGGACAAATGCAATCGCATGGCAGGATGCTGTAAACGGACCAAACTTCAGTCAGGAGAACAACTGAGATAATCCATCCACAATACGAGGTTAGTCATTAATATACTGCAACAACATGGGAATAGAGCAGCTGCGAGAGAATTCAACATAAATGAATCAATGGTACGGAAGTGGAGGAAGCAAGAAGAATGACTGAGTAAAGTTTGACTTATCTGACTTATCTGTTTCGCTTAATGCGCCTTATAATCTGGTGCGCCTTATCGTCCGAAAAAATACGGTTGGTCTTCCCTGAGTAAAGTCCAGAATTTATAGTAAAAGTCCATCAACTCCTGATGACCGACCACAGCTGAGTTACTGCTCAAGATATCTCACCATAAAAAGAAAAGACAATGAAACCTCACCAAGAGAAGACCACCTTCTGTGCAGTACCCATTAAATCATGCATGTACTCCCCGCCATTTTTCCTTCCTGAGTTTAGCCAATATTTTCTTCAGATGAAACCTTTTTGTTTACTTAGCAGTTGATAACTGCTCTCCCTATTAACAGAGTTAATAAACGTGTGTACATCAGGAAAGAACTCTAACTTCTCTAACTCCCAAAGGTTTTATCAGAAAATAGCAAATTTCCTGTAGGGAGTATGACTGTTGATGCTCGTCCCATGACACTATGTCTGAGAACTGTGAAATACCAAAAACTACCTGCAGCCTCAACTGTCATTCCTCTCATCTGCTGGCTACCTTGATTTTCAGCCACTTATCACATTTTACCAGAGTCTAAGCAGTCCTTCACATAATTTTCCCGTCATATTCCTTCATCACTTATCAAATCAGCCTTTGGAGGACTGGATGCAGCTTCCACCACATCATTCTGAGCCATTTGTGACAGCAGCATTCGCATCACTGGCTGCAGGCTATTGCACCAGCATCGCTGTAACCAGAACCACTAATCTGAGGCTGCTGCTTAACAGCACCACGATCTACAACGTGTTCTTTGTGCAGGCAGGACAAATGTTTGTGACAGGGACAGAAAGAGATAGAGAGATAGACTCTTCTCTCACCTTATTTGTGGACTTTGCCGATCGTATGAGTATAAGTCTTTGCTTCTTCGTGAAGGGGCTCTTTAATTCATGACATTTGTCATAATTTTCAAGGTCAAGCCTCTCCAAGCAGTTCTGTAGGTCCTGCAACACAAATGACTGATATTTGGAAATTTGTGCATATAATTTGAGGATAAAGCCAACATCATTTTAGCTTATTATCTTATCAACAAGTCCTGCAAGAGAGAAATTAGACCATCTACTTGATTATCTGATATTAAATAAAAGTTAACAGCTACAAGACTACAAGAATTAAATGGCAATATTGATATAAGTTCATATTCTCACACCCAATGTATTGAAACTTTATATACCTCATTTTCATACACCACAATCTCTGTCTTCTCCACCTGAATGTAGCGGTCTTTATAGCTTGCCAGCAGTCTGCCATAGCCCTTCTTCAACCAGCCAGCCTTACTCAGGAACTTAGGCTCTTTCTGGGCTGGGTCCTCTTTTGCACCCTGTATTGATACAGAGGAAGGAAGTCACACTCAAAATACACATCAGTATACTCGCAGGATGCAGATAATTAGATTCACTTTCATTTTATCATTGCTCTAAACGACGGTCGTACAATATACCTGTACAGGAAAAGAACAGAGGTGTTGATTCTCTTCTGCACATTTTCACCAACGTGGAATCCAAAATTATGAACAACTAAAGTGATTTTTTAGCATGAGCACATATTAAAAGTTATATCAAGTAGTAGTTAGTAATAGTTATTTGTCACCCACAGCCCACAAAAACTGTCAAGATACTGAAGCCTGGATGTGTCAATGTGATTAAAGTGCTGTTTTTCCTGGAGTTTTGTAGAGTCCTTATTTTCCTCTGTGTCATCGATTCTGTCACTAATTAGTAAACATAAACTAATATAAGTCTATCAGCTGCAACCAACCAATCACATGGCATCACGTTCAATAATGACAGAAGATGGCTCTAAACATGTTTTTAAAACTTTATGTACTTATTTCTTAAATCCAACTTTTACATCTATGTCGGTTTTTGAGAGCAGGGCTCTCCTCATATATCAGCGTCTATGTGGTGATATCATCTGAGTGGCGACACCTATAATCCAGGAGAATACTGCAGCAGCTTTCTGGATGGGTTCCTACAAGTGACGTCACAAAGGACACTCCAGTCGTTATTAAAGGCACAAGAGTCGTCAAACAATAGTGTGCAGTGCACCGAATTTGGATTACTCCAGGCAACTGAGTCATACTGAGGTTATCACCCTCACCAAGGAGGTTTTGTTTTTGGTAGCATTTGCATGTCATTCTGAATGTTAACAGGATCGCTTTGACCTCTCCTGATAATAAAGGTATATATAGAGTTATATAGAAAATATGTTTATTACTGCCATTGTTTGTATGGACATTTGGGGAATGACACTGGAAAATGGGACTCTAAATCACATTATAGTTTGCATTCAATATCATATTTGACCTCTGACCTCACTTTTACATTTCAGATCTGCCTTTCTCTCAAATTGATACAGGTGTATAACGGATAGTGAGAGCAGCTGAGAAGATCATTGGAGCTTCTCTTCCCTCCATCACAGACACCTCAAAGCCACCAGCATTGTGGAGGAACCCACGCAAACCTCACACACACTCTTCACTCTGCTCGGGCCCTCACTGCCAGACTGCGAAACAGTTTCTTCCCCCCGAGCCGTCAGACTCCTGAACATTCAGTGACTGGACTGAAACACACACACACACACACACACACACACACACACACACACACACACACACCTTTATACGTGACTTTTTGCACAATGCTCAGTCTTTTGCACATTTCTATTGCACTGTTGTGCCTGCACTGTCTTGTGTCTGTATCGTTCTGTTCTGTCGGCTGCTGCACTGTCTTTGTTTTGTTTTTTTGCCATTTTTGCACATTGCACTTTACTAGTCCTCTGTTGTTTGTCTGTTATATGTCATTTGTAGCACCAAGCTCTTGAAGGAACGTTGTCTCGTTTTACTGTGTACTGTGTTCTTAAGAACAAACCTTTGGTTTCAAGTGAGACTGCTTGCAGATGTGCTGACTTTTAACACCTGTTGTCAGGTGTCTTCCTATACAGACTGCTGAGACAATACCAGCGCTAAAAACTGTGTAATCTCCAGTGTGAGGAAGAAACTAGGGGTCATTATGTGATATTTAAGTCAAAGTCAGACTCAACTTAGACATAGATTTGTTGAGTTGTAGATAAGTAGATGGCTGATTTGGCCACAGACTGTGGTTAAATTAGCAACTACTGCAAACTCAAAAATAAAACCTGCTGGTGTACATAAGGTGAAATACCTCAACGCTGCTGTCACTTTGCTGTTAACTTCCTCTATGCATGGTTTGTTCTGGCTTTAGAAACCTGTGTGCTGTTGCTCATGCTTTGGGTATTACACAGCAACACGGTACAGAATTCAGTGGATCAGCTGTGGTCTGGCATACCGTGCAGCTTTCTAAGCCGGAAATGATATCCAACCTATCCATTCCTACTCAATCCCATGCTGAAAATGCCAATATTTTTGAATAATGAGCCTTGTGATAAATCTGATCCTAGTTTTTAAGCCAATTTTTAAGGTGCTTCTGAATGCAGAGTGCAGGTAGATGACATTTAATGTTGAAAGTTTGAGCAATAATGTTTAAATACTGCTTCATGGAAACGTTTAGTCAGTTTAAACCATGATCCTCTTTCAACTGCAAATAACCTTATTTCTTATTATGGGTTAGGCTAAGTGGGAGCTCTCTTAAGGTTTTGCACATTTACTGTAACTCAGAGTATCTCTTATCTTGGTGAAGAGCGCCGCAGCAGCAAATGAAGGGTAAAAGGGCAAAAATGAAAAGCTAGCTTTCAAAATAAAGTGATAGCATAACTAGAACAGTCAGTGGTGCTCCTGGGTGGAAGTACTGTGTAGGGCTGCTCAAACCCTTGGAACACAGAAAGGTTTCCATTACTCAAGCCTGAGCTGACTGCTACAGCGCTGCACTATGATATCAGATGGTAAGTTACAAGGTTCCAATTTTGGACTTAAACAGGAAGTCAGACGTGAAACAATGTTTTACCTAAAACTGCCCACACATGTTTGTGATCTATTACCTCTCCTATCTGTGGTGTTGTGGTTGCTGCAAAAATGGATCAACACCTACCTACCATCGCTCTGTTAAAAAAACATGCAGGGATAAATTATAGTACAGTTACAAAGTGACAAGATACTAAGCAAAGTTATCTCATGCAAGTTGGGTCTTAGAAGAGGATTAGAAAACAGAGTAGGGGCTTTTGTGGAATTGGTACTTTAAGTTTAGGGTGTATCTGGCACTCATATAGTATTTGACTATTTGACAATTAGCCAGTCAGTACAAGTACCTACCACCTACCAAATACCTGAAGTTTAAAGAGGTGCAGCTTCACTGTTTAAGCCTTAGTAGGTTCCACACACAACTGTAGAGTGAATAACACTATCAGTGTTATCAAAAATCAGTGTAGCACTATTATTCAATAAGTCAACTTATTGTATAAAATTGCAGTCCACTCTAGATTGAATCATCATTTAAAAGGCCTACATATAACACCACAGACCACAGTGGTGTCCTAAAGTTTTGCTAGCAACTGACCTCGCAAAAATTTCCACTTTGTGGTCCTTACTCTTTAGTAAGTCTTTGCAAAGCAGCGTCTCTGTTCATTTCTAGTGAAAACTGAGTCAACTTTCTATGGTAAAGAGCCACAAAACTCTGCAGAACAGCTCATATTCTATAGGCCAAAGAAGTATAATATGATGGGGACACCTTTTTTAGAACACTCTTGCAGCCGTAACATTCGCACATAGCACATTAACACCCACAGTCTTGTTTTTATAATAAAGTCTCACGTATGCTATTTTAGTGCACACAGTTCTTCATTACAAATTCCCAAATGTAAATAATAAATAAATATGTACTGCTTCTCATTAGCATTACAAATGTATTTTTCATATTGAATGCAGGGGATGAAAACTACTGAAATGCACTTTGGACTCACTGTTCTCCAAACAAAGATTAGCACAACCAAAAACACCAGTTCAACAACTCCTGTTATAGCATTTATCTGCCAGTACACTGTCTGTGTTTATGACTGTTAATGACTTAAATATCACTGAGACTCATAGTTATGAATCAGGCCTCTTTTTTGTATGCATCAGTGTCAGCTAACTGCCACTCATAGTATTAAACATTCCTTGCATTTTATTAAAATTCAACTTACACAATATGAGATCCTTGATGTCTTTGTATGTTTTGTGCTGGTGTTTTAAAAGAAGTTTAAGCCCTTCTCTGACATGAAAACAGCTTATTGTCCATTGCTTACTATGAAAGGTGGACCCAAAGTATGATGGTGTGCAGACATTCATCCATTGTAGGGAAGAGAGTTTGATTGTGATGATGAGAGAGCTGTTTTCTGCCCGACAACAATGTGAGTTTCTTTTCTTTTCTCTGAATAGGTCAGAGAGGAATGGAGAGTGTAGATGACTCAGAGCCAAGGCGACTGATCATCACAGAAGGGCTACGACTCTTTCTGGGTGCAAGTTTAAGAAAATAGGTAAGCAGGGAAGTGCAAATTAAAAATACAGAAACACAGTCACATGGCGGGACTCTCCAGGCATAAACATGCCCATGTACTCGTTTCAGTTCTGCTTTACATGCAGATCACAGACTGACCTGCTAATGATCTAGAGACAGCCTTTGTGAAGCTAGCCCACACAGTGAAAATGTAGGACTCAAATATCTTCTTATTGATCTCTGACACATTCTTAAATCTTCCAGTAGTTCCATTTGATGTCATATTGATGTTATATGTAATAACTGATCTCACTGACAGCACTGCAAATTCCAGACTGAACAGAGTGGAAAAGAGAGCCTGCTGCTTTAATTGTGACACTGTAGACTGAAGGTAGAGAGCAGCTAACAAACTTGCATACTTTTGATGAATCCCACTCAAAGGGCGTGGCACCACATGCATTAAGTGTGCACAACAAGTTACTTACATACAGTAGTTGACATAGTATGTCTCTTTCTGACTTCCCTATTCTGGTAAACTGGCTTCCTCAAAATGCCCAAATGTAACTGAGGCGTGCAGGTCATATATAGCATACTGTGACTTGGGTGACGACTGTGATGTTTTTGAGTGAAAGGCGTCAAGTGTTTTCAGCAGATGATCAGACTATCTGATCCTGAGACTGCAGCGCGCAGGTTTTCATAAATCATAACGTACTAAGATAAGAGCGGCCCTCATTAACCCAGTCTTGAAACTCTGAGAACAATTGGCAAACGTACACTTCAGCAACTTTGTTCCGTTTGCTTCTATTCTGCCTTTTTATCCTGTTTATGTGGCCGTGCGAGGCTCGGCATGTCCTACTGCTGTCCTGCCAGAACTAACCAGGCAGCCAGTGATGAACCGCTAATCGCGTTTACCAAAGTTTCTCTCTAAAAGGCTCCACATTTTCTGTCTGCGCTCTTTTATTAACGCGGTCAGTTTGTGGGTGGAATTGCCGCCCTACCCTGGCTATGGTCCTTCCACCCTGACTCTGTGCTGGAAGGACCAGATTCCGTGGATCGGTAACATGGAGACAGGTGAACAGGTGTTTCCAGCCCCAGAACGTTTTCACTGCAGTTGACTGAAGCAGGCAAGCCCGGCTGCTGGAAAAGTCACCTAACAACTTGTTGCTTCGCTTGACTCTTCCATGAAAAAGTGGTCCAGCTTCACACTACCAGCACTCTTTGGGCCTCAGAAGCTGATCGCGCCTTTGCAAAAAACATTATTCTAACGTCACGGGGTGCTTTGATTCAAAGCTCCTGTCAAAAGTGGTGAAACTGTCACGAAACAAAAGCACAACAAGGGCAGGCAGCACACGCAGTAAGACTCAAGGGACTACTCACATCTTCCATGATAAAGACTGGGCTCCGTTATGTGGCTGCTGACTAGCCCAGAATCACTCGACGTCGCCCTTTCTCACCAAAAACGCTTCAGTTGTCGCCTGCGGGCCGGCAGCTGACACATTTCCAGCGCATACGTTAATGAGTAAAAATAAGGAAATGGACCGTTTATGACACGGAGGGTCGGCCCGTTTTCCTTTTTTTCTGACAGAAAAAGTTCGAAGAAAAAAAAAAGTAGTTTCCGGTTGAAGTCCCTTTACACTCTTGAACTGAAAAATCTGCGAGGAGGAGCAACGCGAGCAGCCTGCGTGTGTGCGCGTGCAGCAGCCACGCATCCTCGCAGCACGCTCGCGTTAAAGTGGACATCTGCGTCTGCGTCTGCGGTCCCGCGTCTGCGTCTGCGTCTGCAGCGGACCAACAAGACCCGCAGCTGCATCTCCAGCATCTGCTGACAAGCAGACTCACAGCTCGGCCATCACTCCGTGGATGAAACCGCAGGAAACTTTTCCACTGCTTGGCAGACAGCGGGAGGGGGAGGGGTTTGTTGTTTGTTTGTTTACTTTCTTTTCGTTGTACATAATAACTAACAGTGCTGTGGCCTAGCATGTTCGCTACAGTCACTACTTCATTCACTCAGCACTTCCTGGTAGGTGTGGCTGTTCCTGTTGGTTTTTGAGGTTATGTTTGAAATCTGTAGCACACATCTTTCTAATCCAGTTCTGAAATAGAATGAAAATAGACAACGTATCACCCCAGCAAAGTATTAATAAAGCAAAGGATTTAGTCATTTATTTAGTTATGTTTCTTTTAAAAGACATTCTAAGAGTTTTCAGGGAGCAATACCTCAAATGAGGCCAGTTTGATCAAAAAAAAAAAGTTTTGATGCCAGCTACATCCTTGGAAAAGGTGTGTAATTCCAGAGACAGAGAAAAAAAAGTCAGCCAATGTTAAGTTAATTGGCAACAGGTCAGTAAGAAGAACTGGTATAAAAATGCATATGAGTCCCTCTGATGGGAAATGGTTGCCTGTTACCCCTGCAACAGAATGTTGACCTGCACAGGGTGTACACTGCCTCTTGCCCCATGGTAGCTGGGATAGGCTAATAAGGATGAGTGGAAGAAAGTGGATATATTTTTATTTCTTCTGGAGGGTGGGGGGAGAGAAGAAGAATATTGACAAAGAATTCTACAAGGCGACCCATGTTTAAAGAGTCTGGCAATCACACGGGTAGAAGAAGAGGAAGCTCCAGAAACAGCATAATGTGACTATGATTACACTGTTTTCAGTGCAATCAAAGTCAATCAAAGAAGACACTGAGTTAAAGAGTTGTCCTTGCCGCAACAAGGACAACACTGCTGATGACGGGCATGGCCAGAGGAACTCATACCCGAGGTTGAAGGTACACACTTGCAGCACAGATACACGGTAGCATACAGCCTTTGTTCGCATTAGTTATTTCCTATCTTGAAGATTCACATGCCACACACTCAGTAGTTAAGGGCAGGGCAGTTTCAACTCTTCCAAAGGTTAGTGGCAACTATTCACTTTGTCAGGACACATGGTAAGAGAAAGCTTCATTGTACCACTTATGATGGTACAATGATGAATTGGGGATAACTTTTAAACAACAAAAACTTGAATAGAAGTGAAGTGAACTGCAAGTTGCTGGAGCAAGTACTGGGCCACTAGTCTGATCAGGGACAACTACAGCCATGGATCCAGATGGGGGACACAGCAGAGAGCAAGCTTGGGAAGTTGACCTTCATATGTATTGATTCATATTTTTGTACACAGTCACCACTTCCATTGAAAGACTGGAAAGCTGCAGCTCTTCCTCCTTGCTACAGTCAGATTTTCACTGCACAGCATACGCTGTGTTGTTTAGCTTGTGTTTGGGAGTTTTGTCCTTGGAATGAACCAGGTTTTGTCTGAGTGTGTGGCTGGGATGTCGTTCTTGGAGAAGTTTCTCTGATAAACCTGCTATGTAAGGCATGACAGTGTTGTTCCGTTTGTCAGTCTGATTCTCTCTATTTGGTGTCTGACCTTCTTTACTGTGCATCTTCGCTGATTTGATGAAGGCCCAGTTGGGATAACATGTCTGTGTTCCTTTTCTTTCTCTTATGCCTTAGAGGGAACATTTTCTGCCAGGTGTTGAAGAGTCCTGTCACCCTACGTTTGTGTTCCAGGGTAGGTACTGGTCTGTGTGTGTGGGCTTCCAGTAAACTTCAGTGTTGAGGTTTCCATTCTCGTCGATATGGACAAAGACACGGCAATTTTTTTTATTTTTTAGATGGATTATCATGGAATGTAATTATTTTTGTGGTTAAAAACTACTGTCTAGATGAGTGACTAGACAGTTGATAATATAAAGGTGATGAAGAATATTTTACCTTTCATAAGAGAGGCAGAGATTAATAATAACTAATGCTTAAATGCAGAATGGTGCATAAACACATAGTGAGTAAAATGGTGAGAGGAGAAGAAACACTCAGCTCCTGATCCAGCACTAACTAAAGCCCTATGCTGGTTCCACAGAAGAGGGGCCTGAAAGCTGAATGCTCTGCCTCCCATTCTGCTTTTACAAACCCTTCAAGTAGGCCCCCAGTCTGAGAGTAAAATGCTCTATTGGGGTGATACAGTACTATAAGGTCATTAAGATAAGATGATTACCAAAGATATTTTATTTAAGGAGCAGGATATTAAATTCAATTCTGTATTCATCAGGGAGCCAGTGAAGGGAAGCCAAATAGGAGAACTGTGCTTGGGGAGGGAGACAGATTAACTACAGATGTAATACTGTGACAGCCTTCGAATTTGAAGTTCCCAACACCCCCTCAATTAAAGATAGCCTAGGAAATGTGATTTTTATATTTGTCAACAGCAAAAAAACAATTAAGGGGAAATAATCCTAAAAAGGCTGTAAACAGCAGGTCTGTTCAATAGTTTAGTTCCAAAGGGTCACTTCCCTGTTCACTTGTTCCCCTTTTGGCAACAAGGGAACAGCCAACGAGTAGTCCTTCTTCCTCTGCACAGCAGCTCCTCCCAGTACTGCTTCCTGATCCACTCTGTGGTACTAGACAGAAACAAACAAAGACTGGTACTTTTGTTTTAAACAAACTGCATTACAGACATCCCAGCTGATACCAACTATGGATATCACTCTCAAAAACAGATTTAAATGGTGCTTTATTGGCATGACAGTTTATAAAAACTGTATTTACAATCTGTGAATGCTCAAACTACTAACTTGGTTTATTATAATTGCCACTGAAAGATGGTGAAAGCTATAATCTAAGGCTAAGGCTACATCTTTGCAGTGTTGTGATTGCAGCCATTTTCCATCTCTCTGTGAACAGCACTAATCGGTGGTCATGAGAAACTTTCTTGACGCATGCTTGTCATCCAAGTTGAAACCAAGCTGAAAATCCCAGAAATCTGATTGGAAGAATGGGATAGAAGTCACTTCTTCAGCGCTTCTTTGTAACTGTTCACTTGGATCACACTCCACACCACAGGGTGGCGGTAATTCACTGTGTTGTTTCTTGCCAAACACCAATAAACGCGAAGAAGGAGCAGGCGCAGGCATGTCTGCAGACAGTGTCCCCGTACAGACAGCTGAAAATGCAAACGGAGGTTAGTAATGAAGTCATTCTTAAAGATACCAACATCGTTTCGGTTTGGTTCCTGTAATTTTTTTAATGATAGCTGTACGTACGTAGGTGCCGTATTTTCTCTGCTGTTTCTCAAAGTGTTCGCCATATTGCTGGGGGCAGCCAGCAGTCTGCGCACAAAAGAAACCGTCACAAGTTCTAAAATCAAGCGATTTCTAAGCGTTTCGTGTGGTTTGCTTTGCTTTGTTGTCTTGTCCATGTTTGACTGACACATGCGGACCGATCATTTACTGTCTGGCTGTGCTGCGCACCATTAATGCGCAGAAAATAAAGACAGTCGAGGAGGACGCCAGCTGCAATAATGTAACCGCAGATACAGACTGGCAGCTTTGCCTTGGTTGTTAAACTGAAAGTGTGAATGGCTGATTGAGGCAGGCTGTTAAAAGCGTTACACAAGAACCAGGCTGGTTACAAAGACTTTGTGCTGCTGCTGTTGTTTGGGTTGCTGTGATAACACAGCTGTTGTTACACATGATTGAAGTGTAAAGACGCCTCTGTGACAGCACAGCAGTCTAAGGTGATGCTGACCCCTCACTATATCATGACTTAGTATTAGTTATGATGTTATTAACACTAGAAGTCCCAGAGAAGAGCCATTTGGCTTTTCTACCTATAAAACCCACCGTCGAGCCAAATGGCTGGTAGGCTTTTAGCTAATATCCTTAATCACCTGTGAACAGCTGCTTTTGTTATGTAAATAAGGTGGGGCCATGCTGAACCACTTGGAGTGGTTAGTTTCCTGAGCCACAAGGAAACTTGTGTTTCAGTTTGCCTTAGGGAGAAATCAGCACACATGGGTGTATTTCCTTTGTTGCTGAGATTTATTGATAAAACAGTACAAAAAAACAAAAATAAAAAAACAACCATTTGTACACATATTTACAAATAACAATAAAAAGTGAGTGAGTACATTTCAACATTTTCAGCAATCACTCACAATCCTGGCACTGCTATGGTATCTGTAGTCTGCATTTACCACATGTGTATCTGTAGCAGTGAACACATCGCACAGTGGCATGATTGTTCTTGCATTTGTGTTTGACCTGACACGTGGCTCTTTTTGCAGGGCTAGGTGTGGAGGGTTGTGTCCGAAGCAACTGTTCTTTTCTTGCCGTCTTCCCAGCCATATGAGAGTTAGCCAACTCTCTTGCAAACTCCACCAGGAAGTCCACCCGTCTTTCCTGCGTCCCGTTGCATGCTTGATACAGCACATGTGCATTCAGTGCTGCCATGTCAATCATGTTATAGAACACGACAACTGGCCAGCGCCGTGTTCCTCTGCGGACCGTGTACTCCCGCACCATCTGGTCCATCACATCCACGCCACACTTTGTGGTGTTGTAAAGGGTGACAGTGCTTGGCTTCCTTTTGGTGGTGTTATCAGTCTGAACCACGCTGTGCATGCTGCTAAGAATATAGACTGTCTTCTTCCGTTTGGCCGCATACGCCGTCAGCGTGGCAGCAGTGGTTGAAAATACCTAAGAAATAAGATAAATTGTTATTTCCATAGCACTTTTACACACAATGAAACACATAAACATAGAACCACAAAAGACCTGCAGCCTACCTGAGTGGTGAATTCATTGCAATCTGTGTATCTAGCGGATTGAGGAATTTCCCGGCGAATCTTGTTGACTGTGCCGAGGATGGTGGTTTTCCGTCTAAGAAGTTTTTGCGCAAGTGAAAGCGATGTGAAGAAATTGTCCGTGGTAACATTTCTGCCCTTGTCTAGGAATGGTTCCATCAGCCTCATCACTACATTTTCAGACAGTCTCTCCCCACTGGGACGATTGGGGTCCTTGCCAAGATATGTGAGGACATTGCAAATGTACTTGGATTTTAGGTCGCAGGCCACCCAAAACTTGATCCCAAACTTGTCAGGTTTACTTGCAATATACTGCAGGAAACAGCACCGAGTCTTTGATGGGAAGAGCTGTTCATCAACGGTGATATGTAGACCAGGGTTGTAGCACGTGATGCAGTTGGTGACATGATCCCCACACACTGGAAACTGCAGCGAACTTATCAGTCTTTGCTCGATCACTGAGGGTGGACCTGTCATCAAAGCGTAGGTGTTGCATGATGTCTTGGAAGCGGTTACGCGGCATAGTTCCAATGATCTGTGGGTTTCCCAGGTTTGCTGACCAGCAGTCACGTAGTGATGGAACCCTAGTAACCCCCCGCAAGATCAAGATCTTTGATCAAGATCAAGATCAAAGACTCGGTGCTGTTTCCTGCAGTATATTGCAAGTAAACCTGACAAGTTTGGGATCAAGTTTTGGGTGGCCTGCGACCTAAAATCCAAGTACATTTGCAATGTCCTCACATATCTTGGCAAGGACCCCAATCGTCCCAGTGGGGAGAGACTGTCTGAAAATGTAGTGATGAGGCTGATGGAACCAGTTGTAAGAGAGTTACATTGACTTGATGCGATGGCAGATTGTCTTCACAGCTTCAGATAGTCTTGTCTTTAAAGAGCTTAAGGTTTGTTTCCTCTGAACCTTGTAAGGCTGGGTGTCGGTACAATAAAGAGAAAAATGATCTTTCCCATATTCCAGTACCGGGGAACGGTACCAGGTGAGCGGCGCAGGCCCGGTCCAGTCAGCTGAGCGAGGGAGGCCCAGGCCGGACTATCACAATGCAGACCTCAGTGTAACTACACATTTGGTGGAGGCAGTAAACAGCAATTTGTATGGCGTGGAAGTTTGCAGTGTAGTAAACACTGGGCTTTCCAGGAAATGAAATTAGAAATTAGGAAGTAATTTCAAATTGAGCTTTACTTTCCCTGCAGTGGCCAGCTGCTTTCACACCCTCTGACCCAAATCCTTTCTATCTGCGGGTTTAAAAGCTGCAGCAACAAACTGAATCGTTAGAAACAGCTAAAGACGCTGACTGACTAGTTGGGGGTTTTTTTAAAGAAATGTTATTGGACTCTTGCGAAAAGGTCTAAATAAAAAGTCAGTTTTGTAGTTACATGTGTGAAAGTACTAACTTAACGTTAGTAGTTAATGATATTTGGAGAGCTCAGTGTCAGTCTGGTATCCCAGTCAGTGATGGAGACAGGCAGCATCATCCCTGCAGCACAGTTTTAGAGAAGGATTACTAAATCAAACATGTTTGTAAGGCTGAAAAAACTTTGAGCTTCTTGCCTGTGAAACTTAGGCCTGCTTCTTTCATTCAAACATCTAATGAAGTCTGGCATTTTATACTGTATAGGAATGCCTCACAATAGCCCAGCTAGCTAAGCAGGTACAGACAAGTTACTAAATTCTTGATGTGATTTACATGATGTTGCGTTCCATGAATACTTCTGTTTGTGTCAGTTTTTAAAGTCATCTTTGTCCGTTTCAGGAAACAAGAGGATACCCTGTCCATTGCACGCCTGTAAGAGAGTGTACAGCGACACAAGTGCTCTGGAGAGCCACATCAAAGATCATGACATCCCGGCTCAGTCTCTACCTGGTGAGGTCCTGCACTCCATCTGTGGACATAAACAAATAAGGTTGTGGCTGGAAAAAACCCAGTATTGATTATGGCGCATAATAAAAGCAAACATGGTTTATTGCTATCAGTCTCCAGTCCTGAAAGGTGCTTTCCATCAAAACATGTTTTTGTGTTCATGATATGAAACTTGGTATCATTTCTTCAGACAGTTTGACTGAAGCCTGTTGTTTGCTGTAACACGTGTGGCGGTGATGGCTGTACTGTGGACGTGCTGTTGTCTGCTGTAATTCACATGTCATGGATTACTGGGACTCTTAAAGTAACTGGTCATCATTAATAGTTAACAGTCTGAGTTTTGTTGTTGTTCACGGCTGTGGTTTTTTTCAGTGAGACTTTTCGCACCCTCTCCGTGTTGTTTTCTATTTGTTATGTTGCTGTAGAATAAAGTGTAACCGAACCCTGAAAACACTCAAATAATGTTCAAGTGTTTGACAATGTTTTTCCTGTTCAGACGTACACCACTGTAGTCCGAAGTTATTCCTCTAATAAATGCTGGTGCTATTAAATGATAGATACTCAAATGTTATTTAAACCATAGTGATAAAAAAAGAGCATAGGGAATAAGCAGAAACTAACAATGGTGATGTAATAAGAGAAGTAAGGAACCCATCAGATAACCTGCTGACTCATGGTTCTGCAAATGTGTCGGACAGAGGGGGGAGGGGTTTTCACCCAGTACCCTGATAGTTATATTCTAAATGTCAGATCATAGCTGAACACCACAAATCTTGCCTTACAGTTTTTGCATGTTCCTTAATCTTATTAATCTTATTAAACATCTCCTGTGGAGATGTTTAATAAGATTATGACAAAGGTTGTATCAGATGACAAACACTATTTTTGATCTCCTCAGGTAAAGTGCTGCTGTGCTCTACTGTTGGCTGCGGTGGTTCTTTCTCCAACATGCAGAAACTGATGGAGCACATGAGGCATCATCACAAACCCAACATTTTCTTCCAGTGAGTTGGCCTGTGTTCTCCTGATGTGCCGATGTGCTGTCAGTGAGCGGTAAACATGTTTACAATCGTCTGGCTTTTCTTTCTGCAGGTGTGAAAGCTGTCGCACTAAGTTGCGCTCATACCGTGGCCTGCTGACTCACCTGCACACCTGTTCTAAAGTCACACGGGGTAAAACGAAGCCTGCTGAACAGACACTCCCTCAGCCTGCTGCTGTTACCAACCCAAAACCCACAGACCAGCACCTCCCACGGCTGGAGTCGGTGTCCGCACCCCAGCAACTGCCGCCTCAAATCCCAAACCCAGATGGAGCCATCCACCCTGCTGATCATCAGGCGCACTCCTCACCCCCACCTCTGCTAAGTTCCCCTATCTTGCCTCTCCAAGAAACCTCCTATCTTCAAAACATTAATGAAGCTCATACTTTGCCTAAGGAAAAAGCCCCTAACATGCCCTCATGTCTAAAGATGGATGGTCCAAAAGCAAGTGCTGACCCTCCTGAGTTCCAGGTTCAGCACCAGCCACAGACCAGGTCACCTGAGACCATCCATCCTGCTCCAGGATCAGCACCTCATTCTCCTCCTGGGTCATCAGCTATCTGGAAGAAGAGTCCAGGTGAGTTTGGGTTCACTGCAGACTAGCAGCATGGGAACAGTTACGCCCAGCCCAGCGCAAGTGCAGCAGTAGTTAAATAAAGTTGTTTCCTGGATGATTATTGTTTTTGAAAGGATGATTAAAAATGGTCGCAGATGAAACCCATCACCTTTTGCAAAGCCTCAAAGTTATCCTGTGACGTTAGCATGCTTTTGACTGCTTTTTTGTAAGTTTAATCAGTGAACAAATAAAAAAACTCAATTATTTGTTTTGTGCATTAGGTTTGGCCTGCAGCAGACGCATCCTTTGGGAGCACACCAGGGGACGTTACACATGTGTACAGTGTGGCCACGTGGTAACCAACCGCAAGGAAATGACCCTGCACATCAGCAGTAAACACAGCAGCATCAAAGCTGTAGAAGATACAGGGAGCTCTACTACTAACACTTAGTGTGGCAACTCTAGTTGTCTGTATGTGTCGAGGTTTTAGCCAGATTCTGAGCGCTGGCTGTGCACAGCAGGATTGACTCAGAGCGAAACACCCACAGGAGTAATGTGCATGTATTTGCTTGGGTAATGATGCTAAGAAAATTGTATATTACTGTTTCTGTAGAGCATCTAACATCTTCACCTCTTGAATAAAAGGTTCAGAAGTTTTTGTGAAAGTTTTTGTTTAAATATCTGACTTTTGGGTCACTTCTAGTACAAACAACAAGACCACAGAGAAGACTGATGGATGTAGTGAAGGAGGACATGCAGAGGGTTGGCGTGCCATGACAGGCAGATGTGGCAAACCCTAAAGAAAAGCTGAAAGAAGAAGAGGAGTGCAATAGTTTTAAATCACTAAACCCTGTGCAGCGAATGAACCTGAGTTAACTTCAGTAGTTACTTCCTCCAAACCATCAGCTTGTCTTTTAAACTCCATTCATGCAAGACTGTGTGTTTATACACCTATCTGCATGTAATCATTAGTTATTATTAATCTTTGGCTCTCTACCATAGTGTTGTTTGTCTTGTCTCTCACCCCCAGCCACTTCTTACTGTTTAAAGGGAGTTTTTCCTTCCCACTCTCGCCAAGTGCTTTCTCATAAGGGGTTATCTCTATTGTTGTAGGGTTTTTAACCTTACAATATCAAACACCTTGAGCTCACTGTTCTTGTGATTTGGTGCTGTATAAATAAAATTGAATTGAATTTGTTCGATCCTTGGCTGCTCCAGTCTGCATGCCAAATATCCTTTGACAATATAGGGAACCCAAGTTGCTCTTTGATGCATCCAAAAGCACTTGTGAATAGAAAAAGTGCTTGTATGAATGGGTAAATGAGGCAAGTTGTATAAAGTGCTTTTAGTCTACAGGTAGAGTAGTAAAGCTCCTTATAAAAAAAAAAAACAGTCAACTTGATTACAAATCCAAGAGCGGATCGAATATTCTACAGTAATAGCTGTGCACTGCACATGTGTCACACTCCCATCGCCAACAGGTGTTTAACACAAGTCCCAGAACTGCTCCTTTTTAATAAATGTCCAACTGCCAGAAGGGTGGGTGGTGTGGACACTTAAGCTTTTTTGAAATTTTGTAGGTGGCACTGTTGGGCAAATTTGCAACATCCAATGAAAAGTGTTAACCTGAAAAGATCACATCACATTCAAGGTATGTGCTAAATTTCCTGACCTTTTAAGCTTTCCAAACCCCTTAATTATCATGTCACCAGGGTGCACCATTACATGAAAACAATTTTCATGTCAAAGCATCATTAAAACCCGATGTACATAAACTAAACATAAACTAACCACCTCCTTAAGGCTTTTCATGTCCAAAGTTTAGGTTGCTGAAGTGTAACAACCTTGAAGCTATACCTTAAAGTGTAAAACATGATATTTTCTGTTCCTACTAAGTGGAGATGTGATGATTGTTAAATACTCCAAATAAAAAATGTGTTCAGGGGCAAGGTATTAAAATAAAAATGTCATGGCAAATGATCGAAATTTGTTGTGGCGCCACAGATTCACCCTATGGCCCAGGTCTGTAGTGTACACTGAACAATTATTCAAGATTCAAGAGCTTTATTGTCAGTAAAGCAGTATACAAAGTATACAGTGTACTGAAATGCTGTTTCACCTCAACGACCCCGTGGTGCATTTATAAGTATATAAAAGATATATCTCCAAGAGATATAAAACTAGGAATTACAAATAAATAAATTAATAATAAATAAATTACATGCTCAATTTCGGTAAAATTAAGGGATAAAAAGATACTAATTACTAACTATACAACACTATACAAATCTAACTGTACGATAAACAAAGACAGGACAGATACAATACAAAGTGGATTGTGCAGAAGGTATTGAATACCACGTTCAAGTTATTATCAGGATATTATAGACGAGACATGACAAAGACGCAAAATGTGCAAATATAGTATAGTATAATTATAATATAATTATAACGTTTATCGGATGAAAAGTTTGGAAATAGTAAAATTGGCACCAGAGTTTTATCTTCATTTCAAAATATTGGACTTCCTGTTTGGTTTGATCAAGGAGCCCAGAGGCTTTTGTGTCCCTCTTTGCTTGTTACATATGTACCATGTTTCATTCATGTAGCTCAAACTACGTGTCCGTAGTACTTCATTATAGCCTGCATAGGTGGCGCTCTAGAGCCATTTTGAAACGCCCATGTCCCAAACAATGACGTATCTGTGTATTTAAGCACGTTTAGGCCCCAGAAAGTCGATTAATTTGCCTGAAAAACAATAACAACGATAAAGGGAGCAGTGCTCGTGGGGTAATAATAGTAGACTGTAGTAGTCATCCTGGATTTACTTTGAAATTCTCCACCGGTCTGCGATGCCGGCCGGACTCTTTTGACACGCCCCTCCCGTCTTGTGACCGGCAGACTTCACAGCGAATCACAGGGTACCATCTGGAAACATGGCGTCTGGCTTTCTGTGGCGATGTGCGGTGCTTCTGCTCTGTACACACATCCTTTGTGTTGTAGAGACCGAGACTAAAGAAAAGGCCAAGAAAAAGAAGGACATCCGAGACTACAATGATGCTGACATGGCACGGCTCCTGGAACAGTGGGAGGCATGTTTTCCCATTCGGACAACCTTCAGATGTTAGCAGCTGTTAGCCGCTGGCTAGGTGTCATGAGAGAACATTAGCCCAGCTGAGTGTTTAACTGATATATTGGTGGAAGTGCTAGGGATTACTTTTAGATGCTGCACTCTTTCGTCGCTACAGAAAGACTAAACACCACAGTTACTATAAGAAAGAGACGTGGCACACATTCCACAGTGGGAGAGATGGGGGTATTCTTTCCAGAGGAAGTTATTTTAGGGTAAACTCCACAAGAAGTTATTATAATTTCACTGGTTATTCAATACATACAGTTTTTTTTGGTCCCGGTGATCCTTTTAAAATGTTTATTTATTTTTCAATAGCAGTTTTTCCTTTTCACTGTCGCCAAGTGCTTGCTCATAGGGGTCATTTGATTGTTGGGGTTTTCTGTTATTGTACCTTTACCTTGCTGTATTAAGCACCTTGAGGCGACTGCTGTTGTGCTTTGGTGTTAAATAAATCAAACTGAATTGAAAGTAAGCCAGCAGTCTGATAGCAAAGTGCTCTATTGAGTAATATGAAGTTATCCACATTGTAAAAGACTGAGTGTATAGATATAGGTTAGCTTAAATATATGATTGTCCCTTTTGCTTAGCTTGATGTTAGTGTCAGTCATCCTACTTTTCAGTAGGAGGTACCTCCTACTTTCCGTCTGAAATGATCACTAAATGATAGAATGAGTCATCCTATTTCCGAATATTCCGTTCGGCCTCATTTAAACCAGTTATTTTAGGGAAAAAAACATATGACTAAAAAAATAAGAGTACCACTTGTTTAAAAAAACAAAACAAAACTCAACATCATCTAAATATTTGTGCCTGTAGTGCAGGGGTGGGGGATGTCCAGGCCTCAAGGTACCCTGCAGGGTTTAGATATCACCCTGGTTCAACACACCCGAATCAAATTATTAGTTCATTACCAGGCCTTTGGAGAGCTTCATGGCATGTTGAGGAGGTAATTTAGCCATTTAAATAAGCTGTGTTGGATCAAGGACACCTCAGCTCTTGAGGCCTGGTCCACACCTGCTATAGTGTGAGAGTGGAAAGTATAAAATATTTTCCAGTATTAGCCGCTGTTGTCATTGTTGTCATTTGTTTTTTTGTTTTTTTTTCTCTCCGTGTGGTTTAATAGGCAGACGATGACATTGAGGAAGGTGACCTTCCAGAGCACAAAAGGTCTCCTCCTCCCATCGACTTCTCTAAGGTGAACCCCTCCAAACCAGAGGAGCTTCTTAAGATGTCCAAGAAAGGCCGAACTCTGATGGTTTTTGCCACAGTTTCAGGAGATCCTACGGAGAAAGAGACGGAGGAGATCACAGGGCTGTGGCAGGGCAGCCTTTTCAATGCCAACTTTGATGTTCAGAGGTATTTCCTTTCTAACCTTGTTTCGTTTTTTGTTTCTTGTTTTGTTTTTTGTTCTTGTCGTTTGTGTGGGAGTGATTTCTATTTGTAGAGCAGTAACAAACAAACTGTGTTCACTGACAGTCATTTTCAGAACAGTTCGAAAGCCCATTCGGTGATACTGATCAATACTCAATTCAATTTCAATTCAATTTTATTTATATAGCGCCAAATCACAACAAAAGTCGCCTCAAGGCGCTTTATATTGTACAATAGATCGCACAATAATAAATACAGAGAAAACCCCAACAATCATATGACCCCCTATGAGCAAGCACTTTGGCGACAGTGGGAAGGAAAAACTCCCTTTTAACAGGAAGAAACCTCCAGCAGAACCAGGCTCAGGGAGGGGCAGGGCCATCTGCTGCGACCGGTTGGGGTGAAGAAGGAAAACAGGATGAAAGACATGCTGTGGAAGAGAGACAGAGATTAATAACAGATATGATTCGATGCAGAGAGGTCTATTAACACATAGTGAGTGGCTGGAAAGGAAAAACTCAATGCATCATGGGAATCCCCGGCAGCCTACGTCTATTGCAGCATAACTAAGGGAGGATTCAGGGTCACCTGGTCCAGCCCTAACTATATGCTTTAGCAAAAAGGAAAGTTTTAAGCCTAATCTTGAAAGTAGAGATAGTGTCTGTCTCTATACTGAAGCATTTATTTATTTATTTATATTCCAGAATTATCATCACCCTGCCTAATTCATCTCACAGATGTAACATTATCTACAGCTACTTTCAGTACCATTGATACTCATTTAGTGTTTTTCTCCAATTGATCTTTCTGAGTTAACTTCAATAATTACTTCCTCCAAACCATCAACGTGTCTTTTAGACCCCATTCCTACAAAACTGCTCAAAGAAGTCCTGCCATTAATTAATGCTTCAATCTTAAATATGATCAACCTATCTCTAATAATCGGCTATGTACCACAGGCCTTCAAGGTGGCTGTAGTTAAACCTTTACTCAAAAAGCCATCTCTAGACCCAGCTGTCTTAGCTAATTATAGGCCAATCTCCAACCTTCCTTTCATATCAAACATCCTTGAAAGAGTAGTTGTCAAACAGCTAACAGATCATCTGCAGAGGAATGGCTTATTTGAAGCGTTTCAGTCAGGTTTCAGAGCTCATCACAGCACAGAAACAGCTTTAGTGAAGGTTACAAATGATCTTCTTATGGCCTCTGACAGTGGACTCATCTCTGTGCTTGTCCTGCTAGACCTCAGTGCTGCGTTCGATACTGTTGACCATAATATCCTATTAGAGCGATTAGAACATGCTGTAGGTATTACAGGTACTGCACTGCAGTGGTTTGTATCATATCTATCTAATAGACTCCAATTTGTACATGTAAATGGGGAGTCCTCTTCACACGCTGAGGTTAATTATGGAGTTCCACAGGGTTCTGTGGTAGGACCAGATAAAAAAAGAGGTTATTGTACTCAGTCTTAAAAATCTCAGAAATATGGTATCTAACCAGATTCTTACTCTGGATGGCATTACCTTGGCCTCCAGTAACACTGTGAGGAACCTTGGAGTCATTTTTGACCAGGATATGTCTTTCAATGCACATATTAAACAAATATGTAAGACTGCTTTCTTCCATCTGCGCAGTATCTGTAAAATTAGAAATATCCTGTCTCAGAGTGATGCTGAAAAACTAGTAAATGCATGTATTCTTCTTTTCTCTGGCTTCCTGTTAAATCCAGAATTGAATTTATAATCCTTCTCCTTAATTAACATATCTTCTGTAATCAGACCCCATCTTATCTTAATGACCTTGTAGTACCATATCACCCTATTAGAGCACTTCGCTCTCACACTGCAGGCCTACTTGTTGTTCCTAGAGTATTTAAAAGTAGAATGGGAGGCAGAGCCTTCAGTTTTCAGGCCCCTCTTCTGTGGAACCAGCTTCCAGTTTGGATTCAGGAGACAGACACTATCTCTACTTTCAAGATTAGGCTTCAAACTTTCCTTTTTGCTAAAGCATATAGTTAGGGCTGGACCAGGTGAGCCTGAATCCTCCTTTAGTTACACTGCAATAACACTGGGGATGGGGCTTCCCATGATGCATTCAGTGTTTCTTCTTCCCTCACACCTCTCCCCCAAATGGTCGCAGCAGATGGCCCCGCCCCTCCCTGAGCCTGGTTCTGCTGGAGGTTTCTTTCTGTTAAAAGGGAGTTTTTCCTTCCCTCTGTCGTCAAAGTGCTTGCTCAGAGTGGGTCGTCCAATAGTTGGGGTTTTCTTTGCATTATTGTAGGGCCTACCTTACAATACAAAGGGCCTTGAGGCAACTGCTGTTGTGATTTGGTGCTATATAAATAAAACTGAATGTTTCCTCTTGCAGGTTCGTGGTCGGCTCCAACAGGGTGATCTTCATGCTGCGAGATGGTAGTTTGGCCTGGGAGGTGAAAGACTTCCTTGTGGCTCAAGAGCGCTGCGTAGATGTTACTGTAGAGGGACAGGTGTTTCCAGGGAAGGCTGCCAACAAGGATGATGCCAAATACAAGCAGCAGAATGAGGTCAACACTAAGAGAAAGAGCAAGAAGAAAACGGAGAGCAAGAAGCCTGATTTGGAGGGAAACCGTGCAAACTCTCTGAAACAGGAGCTCTGATGAGGTTGTGAGTTAGTAATTAACCTTGTGGTCTCATAAATGATGCTTCCCACATCCACTCTGTGAGCAGTGAACTGGTGAGGGCCCTCTGGACCACCTGGAGATGTGGAGAGATGAGTGGACCAATGAATTCTGATGGGTAACATCACCTTCACTGCTCAGCTGGAATTGTCACTCTTTGTCTGAGTGGTAACAAACTTTCAGATCATTTTTAATGGAAGCCATATTGATTTCTGTTAAATCATCACCAGATCAAAAGGAGCACATACATTTATTGTTAAAAAGGTACTCCACATGAGCACTGTCAAACATTTAATCTTTTGTATCCATGATTGGCTGTGGAATTATTTTTGTGTGGTGCAGGCATGGAGGCACAGATCACACTGTCCTGTCCTCATGTGTTTGTAGCATCCACATTTTCTATTTGATTTGATGAGAAAATAAACTTTTGATATCTTTGACTTCCACTGTGAAAACATTGCATTCAGTAAGAAGTGCAGACTTGCTTTCGATTGAGAGGCATACGTGCAGATATGTACAGCAGCGGTCCCCAACCCCCGGACCGGTACTGATCCGTGAGTTGTTTGGTACCAGGCTGCGAGGTTTGAGGCTCGGGTGTGAAATTTATGGTTTTCAGGGATTTTATCATTAACTCGGTTTCCCTGGGTCTTTTCCCGTGTTGTAGTTGTGTATCTTATTTTGAAAGAAATATTTATGCATTGCCATAGCGACCAGATAGCATTAAGGGGCAGAGAGGACTATGTTACTCTCAATGTTGTGGGCGCATTTCAGGAGGATGCTGCTAATAAAGTTACACAATTACACAGTGATATTGTGTTATATTATTTATATGCGTTTACAAAATACCACAGTTTCTGTCTTGGGTGTATCATTTTATTTTGTTGTATTTATCCGCGACACCTTTTTCATACCTGTTAAGATAAGATAAGATAACCTTTATTAGTCCCACACGTGGGAAATTTGTTTTGTCACAGCAGGAAGTGGACAGTGCAAAAGTTATATAGCAAAATTAGAATACAATAAGAATAAAATACTGTACACAACTGTACAGAATAGAATAAAATAAAATACTATATACAGTAGAATAAATAGAATAAAATATACAATAGGATAAAATATTGTCAAATGTTAAAATATTGTCTGACATTAAACCGGTCTGTGGTGCAAAAACGGTTGGGGACTGCTGATGTACAGTACAGCCACGTGATGATGCTGCTGATACCAGCATAAACAAACTGAGCAGGACTTGAAACCAAAGTTTAAGTAAAAGCTACTGACAGTACATTGTAATTAAAGCTTTGGCCAACAGAGGGCACACAAGCTTTTTGTGTCGGTATACATGAAATGGATCCTAAAAGGCATAAAGCTGTCACTGGGTGAGAGGCAGGTTGTGTATATATCAGTAGAGACTTTATTCACAAAACGGGCAAAAATTAGCAGAACTGTGGGGATGTCATGTGGATGGTGCAGCTGCAACTCAGCTATTACATATTACTCTTCAGTACCATTATTGTGGCCTTGATCTTAAAATGTGCAATCAGTCTGATTTGGTGTTTTTTTTTTTTTTTTTTTAAGCAATAAAATTATATTTTGTTCATTCACTTGGATCCCAGTTAACGTCCACGCTGTGGTTGCTAGTCACGCCGGGGCCCACCGTGTTGCTGTTGGTTTAATCAGGGACACTGAGATATGAAGACAAATTGTCTTTATTTATGTACAAAAATCCTCAAACAAATTCAAATCATGGAGTTTCATCACTTTACAAGCCTAAGCCACTTATACAACACATCCATTTGGTGTACAGTTAAAACAAGGCAACTATACCAGGAGTCATATGCATGTATGCAATAAGTGGACCTATGATGGTTTCTTTTCCTACATCCAGTATACATACAGGACAGTAATAACATTACAACTCAAAACAAGTCCCTCGTAGATTTACATCAAGAGTGTCTGTACAATAAATAAGTATAAAATATATCTCTTAGCAACCTGTGGATCTTTAAAAACACATACATACATACAAAACGCTAAATTACTGCTACAACCTCCGAAAAAAGACCAGCTATTTCGGTAAAGGGAGAAGAATCGTTTTTTCTGGTCACATTGGAATCATTTTGAAGAGGGGGGAACGACACATTTAAAAACAACCTGATTAAACATTCAGTGGACTGCTCAATTTCATCTTTTATATCTTTATGGGCTTCTTGCTGGTTCATTCCAACTGACAGGCAGATGGATCGCAAACACTGACAAAAACAAAAAAAACCCAAACCATCATTAGAAGACGACATCACAATATCAAGTGAGCGAGTGCTCGGAATGCAACAAAGCAAGTTAACCACCAGCTGGGATGCAAACCAGGAATGTTTTTGTTTCTTCTCTTCTTTTCTGTCGTTCACCAGTTTAATTAAACGGAGCAGAACATTAGAATCACTCAACTGTTACACATCACAGGATGATTAATGATGCACATACATCACACATGTGCTTGAAAAGACAACTCAAACTTAGTATTTGCTCCAGAAACTGCCTAGTAACCGTGGCTGACATGAAGGTCTGCTGGAGAATTGTCCAGTAGTTCATAATGTACACATATCAACCAGGCTACAAAGCGCTGAACTGTATCCGAGTACCTCAGTACCTCCTGTCCTGTTAATAGAAGGACAGTTGTGTTGTTTGTAATCTGGCTTTAGTTGCCATGTGCATATATTAGAAATGATCTAACTGAAAAGCATCAGCATTACATATTTTGCAGCTTTGTTAATTACAACTTAATCTGGATGGCACCATGTTTTCCTCATTCAGATGTATGTATAGCTCTATTACAGACTTCCATATTGGCCCATATATACAGTGGGGCAAAAAAGTATTTAGTCAGCCACCGATTGTGCAAGTGCCCCCACCTAAAATGATGACAGAGGCCAGTAATTTGCACCAGAGGTACACGTCAACTGTGAGAGACAGAATGTGAAAAAAAAATCCATGAATACACATGGTAGGATTTGTAAAGAATTTATTCGTAAATCAGGGTGGCAAATAAGTATTTGGTCAATAACAAAAATACAACTCAATACTTTGTAACATAACCTTTGTTGGCAATAACAGAGGCCAAACGTTTACTATAGGTCTTTACCAGGTTTGCACACACAGTAGCTGGTATTTTGGCCCATTCCTCCATGCAGATCTTCTCCAGAGCAGTGATGTTTTGGGGCTGTCGCCGAGCAACACGGACTTTCAACTCCCGCCACAGATTTTCTATGGGGTTGAGGTCTGGAGACTGGCTAGGCCACTCCAGGACTTTCAAATGCTTCTTACGGAGCCACTCCTTTGTTGCCCGGGCGGTGTGTTTTGGATCATTGTCATGTTGGAAGACCCAGCCGCGTTTCATCTTCAAAGTTCTCACTGATGGAAGGAGGTTTTGGCTCAAAATCTCACAATACATGGCCCCATTCATTCTGTCCTTAACACGGATCAGTCGTCCTGTCCCTTTGGCAGAAAAACAGCCCCATAGCATGATGTTTCCACCCCCATGCTTCACAGTGGGTATGGTGTTCTTGGGATGCAACTCAGTATTTTTCGTCCTCCAAACACGACGGGTTGAGTTTATACCAAAAAGTTCTACTTTGGTTTCATCTGACCACATGACATTCTCCCAATCCTCTGCTGTATCATCCATGTGCTCTCTGGCAAACTTCAGACGGGCCTGGACATGCACTGGCTTCAGCAGCGGAACACGTCTGGCACTGCGGGATCTGATTCCCTGCCGTTTTAGTGTGTTACTGATGGTGACCTTTGTTACTTTGGTCCCAGCTCTCTGCAGGTCATTCACCAGGTCCCCCCGTGTGGTTCTGGGATCTTTGCTCACCGTTCTCATGATCATTTTGACCCCACGGGATGAGATCTTGCGTGGAGCCCCAGATCGTGGGAGATTATCAGTGGTCTTGTAAGTCTTCCATTTCCTGATGATTGCTCCCACATTTGATTTTTTCACACCAAGCTGCTTGCCTATTGTAGATTCACTCTTCCCAGCCTGGTGCAGGTCTACAATACTTTTCCTGGTGTCCTTCGAGAGCTCTTTGGTCTTGGCCATGGCGGAGTTTGGAGTCTGACTGTTTGAGGCTGTGGACAGGTGTCTTTTATACAGATGATGAGTTCGCACAGGTGCCATTCATACAGGTAACGAGTGGGGGACAGAAAAGCGTCTTACAGAAGACGTTACAGGTCTGTGGGAGCCAGGGATTGTCCATGTTTGAGGTGACCAAATACTTATTTGCCACCCTGATTTACAAATAAATTCTTTACAAATCCTACCATGTGTATTCATGGATTTTTTTTTCACATTCTGTCTCTCACAGTTGACGTGTACCTCTGGTGCAAATTACTGGCCTCTGTCATCATTTTAGGTGGGGGCACTTGCACAATCGGTGGCTGACTAAATACTTTTTTGCCCCACTGTATCAGAGTGCTGTCTCAGTGCTCTGTGAAAAACTTTGTAACCAGTTAATTGTATACTGCTCTCCTTATCCAACCATTAACTGTCCCAGTGACACATACAAACAAGTATGAAATGAATTCCAGTTATTTTGCAAGCAGTCACGAACCTCGGAAGGAACATGCTGTTCAGCTGCTAGACCAAAATGTGCCGATCAAAAACTGGCTTGTCTGTTAGTCTAATGACAATGTGCTGTCAGTGTGGCTGCTGTTGTGATTTAAACTAGTATTGAATCCCGTGTTGTCCTGTCTTTGAAATGGGAAACAATCATTTGGTGAAAGAAGAACTTGTTCATAGCGTTTGTGTTCCAAACGACTCCTAGAACAGCAATTCTAGCAGCTCACAGCCATATTCGATTAAATCCATGCAGTTGGGTCAGATTTAAAGATTTTAGCTGGGTGAAATAACATGTGAGCACAATGCCCAAATAATGCTCACAGGTGTGGCTAGTTTTAGCAGTGATCTACAATTTGTGCTGTTTTTTAAACATTTCAATGTCAAGTGCAAATAATAAGACTTTTTTTCACTACAGGTTGAACACTGATTTCTGTGCTAAAGCTCAAATCTGTGAAAGATTTATTTAAGATTTTTGGTTGTGTCAAAGACCTGATGACCTTTAGTTAAAGGGGCCAATCCCAGCTGCTGGGAGCAAACATATCAAAACACTGATTGTTAGTCTTAAAATTGGTAAGTGCCAAAAACCTTTTAAGGATTAAAGTTGGGGTCTGGTTGTGCTTTAGCCGTATGGAACAAGCAGGTTTTCAGAAATAGTTAGCTGTTGCTGTTCCAATGAAATCTTATACATGCACTTTGGCCTCTGTTACGAGCTTTTCCTCTTGTACAGGAAAACGTCCTAAAAAAGGAGTGAATGTTAGAGGTTAACTTCAGTTGGTCTCTTAACATCTATCAGGTTTGCAAAATCCAATGGTGACTTTAGCCAGCAAGCTAGCATTATGTAAACAAATCAATGTTGTTGGCAGTGTTCTGTCAGAAAAAAGATTCAATAGTGACCATCATCATCCATCATCACCTATTAATAGTTTCTACAGACAGCCACATTTGCGTAGACACCATTGGCTGTTCTGAACCACTGCCGCCATGAGCTGACCGCTAACATGGCTGCCAGAGCGGGTGTTATCACCTGACAGTTCATCACGGGCAGTGCTAGCTTTGTGAGGGGTGCCTCCACCTTTCACATACTTTCACATCATACTTTCTCATAATCAAACGCAGAATAAACACCACATGATCCTGGATCAGTGGCTCGGAGCAACTGACTGTAGTGTGCGTGTGTGTGTGACTTTGCATTTATGTTATTTTTGTGGGGGTGTTGTGTGTGTGTGTGTCAGTATCTCAGGGCCAAATAGTCACTTGGCTCGTCCTCCCCACTCTGACTGCCACTCATAACTTCATCTTGTGGATCACAGGCACGGGCAAAACTTGATGGATCTTAGCTCGTTCGCTGTCCACCTCCAGATAGACCCAGTCAGGGTGGAAGGAGCCCTTAAAGCCCACAAATGCCAGCTTATCTGCAGAAAAGCCAGATGACACCAATAAAAGAGATATAATTGGAGTACAAGGATGTTTTTTGTTTTTTTTAGCATTTACACCTCCACAGGACGTCCTAAAGCTGATTACTGTTTCTAACATAATAATAATAATGATAACTTTATTTATAAAGCGCTTTCAAACAAAGTGCTGTACAACTATTTAAAACTAAAAAGATAAGTAAAATAAAAGCGATACATAGCAATACAGGTAAAAGACACAATACAAGTTAAAAACAGTAAAAATTGAAAAACTAAAAGCAATAGAATTAAGACATGTAAGATAGGGTGAACAAATGTGTCTTCAGCTTAGTTTTAAAAACCTCCACAGAGCATGCCTGCCGAATATCTTGATGGAGGTTGTTCCACAGAAACGGGGCACGAAAAGAAAAAGCACGCTCTCCAATTGTCTTTTTTCTGGCTCTAGGAACCTTTAGAAGGCTAGAGTCGTGGGATCGGAGAGCACGGGATGGAACATAAAGATGTAAAAGGTCGGAGAGGTATGTAGGTGCCAATCCGTTTAAAGCCTTGTAGGTGAGCAGCAGGACCTTAAAATCTGCTCGAACCTGACAAGGTAGCCAATGCAGAGAGTTCAGTACAGGGGTAATGTGCTTACATTTCCCAGTCCTTGTTAAAATGCGAGCAGCTGCATTTTGCACCATCTGTAAACCTCTAAAACTTTTCTTTGGTAGCCCAGAAAGAAGAGCGTTACAATAATCAATACGTGAAGACACAAATGCATGGATAAGAACCTCTGCAATGTCACTTGACAAAACTTGTCTGATTCTGGCTATGTTCCTCAAATGATAAAAGGTGGTCTTTGTTATCTCTTTTACATGAGACTCGAAAGAGAGCACCATGTCGAACCACACGCCCAAGTTTTTAAAACATAACATTAAATAAAGTTTCATCTAATCTAAAAAAACAACAACAAAAAACTGAATTTCCCGGAGGACCCCACCCGAGGGATAAATAAAGTTTCATCTAATCTAATCTAACAGTTCCTATAGTTTTACAATTTCTGCTTTCATTAACGTAACCATCTAGAGCAGTTTTTTTTTAAAATGAGTAGTATTTCCTCATCCCTCAGAGA
Source organism: Oreochromis niloticus (assembly GCF_001858045.2). Lineage (NCBI taxonomy): Eukaryota > Metazoa > Chordata > Actinopteri > Cichliformes > Cichlidae > Oreochromis > Oreochromis niloticus. The sequence continues at coordinate 7,983,283 of NC_031965.2, forward strand.
AAAAGAGAATAGTATTAGTAATTTAAACTTGTAGCAGGTGCTTAGGTTTACATTTTCCCTACAACTGCTCACTTCATGCTCTCCTTCCATTGAAAAGGACGAATTTTATGGTTCTTTGATAGAACAACTTCCGGCATAATTCAGTATTCACTGTTAAGTCTGTGATAGAGTGCTGTCCTGGATAAAATCTAGTAGGTCTGGTAAAATCCTTACTACGATTTCCATGTTTCACAAAGAGTTCTGATGGTAAATTGAAGCCGTTTGGCCTGATGTGATCTTTAGCGAACAGTTTTTTGTTTTTGAATAGCAGAGCTTTCTCCATGCAGCCATGATCATTACTCAATATAAGAGAGTCTAGTCTATCAATGGCTTCCACCTTCAAGTGTGTGTTTTCATTTACTTTCTATACTCTTCGGATGCGTAAAAGTTACACTTCCAAACACAACTGTACCTGATGGGTAAGGAAACAATTAACTACTCATGCCATGCAATATAAGTTTTCCATTCTGTTACTTTTATTTGTGACATTAATGATAGTTTTGAACTGTAAGGAATTCATAAAAATAGATTAGGCAGCCACACTTTTTCCGTGCTCCAAGAAAGAACAGTCTATATAAATACAATTTTACCAATTTTAAAATCTCCTGCCAACTGCCAGCGCTACCCCTCAGCCTCTGAGCAGACACACCTACAGTATCACATTCAAAATCTTACATCGCCTTGTTCTCAAGTTATCACATTCACAAGATTTCTGGAACACTTACTCTGACCTTGATGTCAAGGTCACCGAGATACAAATCCATCCAAGATTTTTAGTTGATGCACTTTTGGTATCAATTTGAAACTCCTACGTTGGCTCGTTCTCGAGTTATTGCATTCGCAAAATTGGGTGATGATAATACTCCATCAGCCTTTACAGGGGTAAAAAGACAGGATAATAGAATAAGCACATAACAGTTACCTTTCAAATTGACGCTTTTCTCTACGCCAAGTTTCCCCAGGACTTTGGTCCAGGATCCTCTGGTAACCAGGCGACCCTTGGATGTCATGAGGACAATGGAACTAGTGAAAGAGACACATTGATTGATTGATATTTTAATGGAGCAAATGACATTTTTTGATCTGAAAAACATTTAGATGAGTTTAACACACCATGTCAATGTAAATCAATTTCTGGAGGTCCCTTTTATGTCCACAAAGAACACAGTCTATCATAACATGAAACAGCAATGTACCTCAGGGTGTTTTTCAGTGTAGGTGGAGAGAGGAGCAGTTTTCTTACTTGTCTCTCAGTCCACTGATGTAGTTGTTTATCTCTGCAGGAATTCCCTGGAGGATGGAATTCCTGAAGCCTTTCGTGTCCACCACCTTCCCATCATGCCCATCAATTACTGTCAGGTGCACTCCATCTTCAGGTTGGTACAACTTCTTGCCATTTACCTGTCACAACAGAGGCAGCTAATCACACTACTGCTTAATAATAATAATAATGATAGTAATGGATTGCATTTATATAGCGCTTTTCAAGACCCTCAAAGCGCTTTACAATTCCATTATTCATTCACTCTCACATTCACACACTGGTGGAAGCAAGCTACAGTTGTAGCCACAGCTGCTCTGGGGCAGACTGACAGAAGCGAGGCTGCCATATCGCACCATCGGCCCCTCTGGCCATCACAAGTAGGCGGTAGGTGAAGTGTCTTGCCCAAAGACACAATGACCAGGACAGACAGAGATGGGGATCGAACCGGCAACCTTCCAGTTAAAAGATGAGCTTCCGACCCCCTGAACCACAGTCACCCCGAGGTGTTTCATGTGTCAAGTCAATAATAATTTCTTTTTCGCCCATCTCTTTTGACTCCATAAGCATATACCGCTCTGTATATTACATTACTAGTCATTAATCTGTGGCTGTCTTTGTTTCTCTGCTCTTTTTTTCCCTCACCCCCAAGCCATCGCAGAACATGTCTGTCCCTCCCTGAGCCTGGATCTGCTCCCCCCATGAGGGGGTTGTCTGATTGTTGGGGCTTCTCTGTATTACTGTATGGTCTACCTTACAATATAAAACACCTTGAGGTGACTGTAGTTGTGATTTGGCGCTTTATTCAAGTGATCACTTTAAGGATGTGACATCAAAGAGCACAAGAGCTCTTACAGAGCGGAGCTGTACAATCTATGCTGCTTTTTTACAGAAACGTAAATAAATGATTCCTCTGGCGTCCCTGCTGGAACGGCGCCGTGAACATTTTTTCCCCTCTTTATTTATAGAATTTTTACATGTAATTTGACATATCAGAACATAACATTGTTAAGGTTCAATATTGAGGAGGAGTGTAAAAACAACCATGGTCCAGAAGAGCTTGGTCAAACAATTGATTTTAATGAACACACGCGTGGGGAGATGTACACTGCACAACATCAGCTGTAGATCTCCGCCCCAAAAGCTACACAACAATAGTTTTATGCATCAGGGTATGTTTACTGACGCCCCCTCTGCGTCATCACATGCAATACATGCATACGTCAAATCAAAACCACAATGACTTTTAACACAGTTGAAAAGATCATCGCCTCGTCTCCATCAAAGGTGCTTCCTGTCCCCACCGGACGCCCGCTTATCGTCTGGAACATCAGGCGTAGTTCTGCAACAAACTATTCTTTTGCAGGCACAATTTTGCAGTCACAAGCAAAATATGATTAAACTTTCACCTATAAATGATTCTCTCTAACTGAGTGTGTGTGTGGGTGTCTACGTGTGTGTGTGTGTGTGCTAACCCCAATTGCACCCTATTTCACCTCGCCGACGAGCTCCTGACCTCTCACCAGACAGAGAGACAGAAGCCACTCTCATATATGTAATAACCGAACTGAAACTATGTATATGTAATCTACTGAATAAATGTTTTAATCAAGAACCTCTACTAAAAGCTTAATCAAACGATATAAATGAATAAAAGATAATAAAGAATAACCTGGTTATTCAAATAGCATCATCCAAACAGCTCCTCAAAATAACTTGCACTTAGACTCTGCTTTCGGTTTCACTTTTGCAAAGCATGCAGTTTCCTGTCTTATTTTGGCACAGGCTATACTCAGCGTTAAGCCTTTCTTTTACAATGCAATCTGGATATAAACATTTAAGATTATATAAGCATTCAAAAGCATTTAAGATTATAGATTCAACTCAACAGTTTAAAGTGGTTCTCACTGGACCTGTAATAAAGGCTAATATGATACCAGTATGTTTGAACATCTGAATGCAATATCAATATTAATTATTAATGCCATAGTAATATGAACAATAGCAGTAAAATAATTTCCTTGATCCCCACAACATCTTACAGCCAATGTGATCGGGCAGAAGGGTGAGGAGTTTTCCAAGACAACAAAATTCTGCGTCGTGCCAGCAATGAAGTGAAAGCGATAACATCCAGCTGCTTACGACTAAGGTTTAGGGTGGAATCTTCAGAAACACCAAAAATGGCAACTCGTGGTCAAGGTTTGAGTGTAAGACTCAAAACATGAGAGAGCACTTCAGAATAAAAAGTCCAGTATAACTGAAGTGTTGGGCAGGTAAAAAACTTATGAGTTAAATCACAGGGGGAGGTGTTGCATCTGTTGCACAGGTCAGGAATACCGGGATATATTTTAGATAGTCTAGATCTTGAGAAGTGTAATCTGTATATTGTCTTAAACTGAATAAGAGAGTCTTGCACATGAGGATGAGGTATGAATTATGTCTGTTACTTTGTGGTGTCTGTAGCTCAGGTGGCAGAGCAGGTCAGCCACTAACCAGGTGGTTCGATCCCAGGCTGCTCCAGTCTGCATGCCAAATATCCTTGGGCAAGATACTAACCCCATGTGGCTCTCCGATGCATCTATCAGAGTGTGAATGTGTATGAATGTTAGATAATTAGCACTAAGCTTAGAAGAAGTGCTTGTGTGAATGGGTGTGATTAGGTGAATGAATTAGTTGTATAAGCGCTTTGAGTGCTCAGACAGAGTAGAAAAGTGCTATATAAGAACCAGTCCAGTCCATAATCTTCCACAAACTTAAGACCCAGTTCCTGTTCCCAACTGGAAGCTATTTTTTTGGTTGAATAATTGCCTGATGCCGTAATTAAAGTATATATATTTGTGATTTAAGAGCCTTATCGTGAGGCTTCAGCTCAAATAAGTCTTCCCTCCAATGCTTGGGGGGATGACTTGGAAACTCGGGCCAGATAGAAGATGCACAGTGTCTTATTTGAAATTAGCGGAACAAATGACATGAGGGCAAATCGTACAAAGAAGACAGGTCACTAAAGCTGAGAAAAGTGTTATCTTTAAAACAAATCATAAAAACATTTAATACGATAATACCTTTTCTTGCCCATATACAGAAGGAGGAGTCCACCAGGGATGGGGGGAGGAGGTGTTTGTTACAGATTGGGGGCAGAGCAGAGGCAGAGACTAAATTGAAGTGACGCTGGAATTGATACCATATTTTTAGAGAGGGTATTACAACAGGGTTATATGTAAATTGTAACAGGGAAAATAATAGTGCTGAAAGTGAGTTAGAGAGACATGATTAAGCCTCAGGGCAACACCAAGTGGCTTGAGGCTCATTCAGCCAATAAGTAAACTTTTGAATGTTGGCTACCAAATAATAAAACATCATATTGGGCAGAGCGAGACCACCACAGAGCCTACCCTCTTGTAGTGAGGTCATACTAATCCTGGGGGTTTTGTTTGTAAATGATGAAATCATTCGATTCACAGATTTGAAAAAGGATTAAAAACAGAGGGATACACTGAAAACGACAGAGAAATTTGGGAGATTATTCATTTTTATAATATTAATCCTACCAAGAAGTGATACAGGAAGGTTTGCCCACCTTTGAAAAGCCAACCATACATAGTTTAGCAAAGGATTAAAATCTGCAGATGAACTGGTAATATGTACTCCTAGATATCTGAAGCCTGAAGAAGCTAGGTGGAAATCAAATGGGTTTGTCTAAGCTGTTGTGCAGCTGGGTTTATAGGAAAACATTCACTCTTTTGTGTAGCTGTGAACACTTTAGATCCAATCTTTAAAACCGCTCATCTCACAGAAGACAAAAGGGAAAAAGCTCATATCCTTTTGTACCTGCTCACCCTTTCTCCCCACTCTCACACTGGATCTTCTGAGATGACATCTAACCACACACAGGGACATCCAATCACATTATTAGCGCCTAATCACCTGATGTGGACCCACACCTAATCATCCTCTCTCTGTCTGTATGTAATTCTACTTCAGTTAGATATGAATTTAAATAGTTACTTCATCAGGCCATATGCTCTGAATCTCACACAGTTTGTTGCACTTTGGAGGAGCAGGAGGCAGAACATGGTGACAGTCTAGCACACAGCTGTCAGATGGCTGAGGCAGAGTACTGAAAAGAGTCTGGGACCTGAGCGCACGAGTTCAAGAGTTTTGTGAAAAGAAAGGCAAAGACACTCCAGACGAAGCTCTCAGGTGCAGAACGGAAGGCTGATCATGCTTGCTGTTGATGTGACTGTACTAACAAATGAACTTAAAACCAAACTGCAATGCAAGGGCCTATTTGCACACGAAACGTACAGCCTGGTGAAGGCTTTCATGAGAAAGTTGCAGCCAACTGGAGAGCAACATTCTCCCTCTGTCTCATCAGCTGATCGTCTCAGCTCCTCCTCATCCACATTAGTAACCCTGCATGATGAGTTTCAAGGTGATTTGCCTTCAAACATTCGAGGTGAAATGCACATGGTTTATCTCACTTTACTTTCAGTGTAGATAAATAATCCAGGGATGTTCGGCTTGAACTGACTCACTACATGCGGCACTTCAAGTCAGCATCACTGCTGGAACTTTCCACACATAAGCTCAGAGGATGTTTGTTGTCTTTATTTGTATCTTTATATAAAAAGGTTCTGATTAATGAAGTTTAACAAAAGTAGATACAGGTTCAATCAAACTCTCAGTAACTAGATAATTAGAGCCATCCTTCCGGTGTGTCTGAGAGAGAGGTTACCTCAGTAAAGGCAAAGTCCTCCTTGATGTGGAAGAAGCGGGTGTTGTAGGACTCCAGTTTGATCTCCAGGAAGTGCTCTGATGAGTGCTAGGAGAAAGTCCACAAAGAAACAGTGATGGATAGTATAATCACAGCAGCAAAAATAATTTTAACATGGTGAAAATATGACATTGTGAATGTTGAGGGGAAACCAGCAGCAGGGAAAAATAAGAGGAAAACGGTGTATATCAGATGGAGCATAGAATATATATTTTAGACATACATGCCAACAGAATTTAAAATATCAATCACACAGCAAGCTACAGACGGCAGCAAAAAAAGTGAGTAGATGGACTGCTTCTGAAAAACAAATATTATAAATGATGATCTTCTAAATTTGTGATATGTCATTTTATCTCCAGCTTACAAGTTATGTGCTTTAAGGTGTGTGTTTGAGAGTTATACCAGGGAGTCAAGTGGTATAATTGTCACAGTGTTATACCTGGTTACTGTATATTGCACCTCTACTGAATCTCTCCACTCACTGTCTTAAATCCCTCCCTCTTTACTGTGTGTTTCAGAGTGGATTTTAACATTTTAATGAACACCAAGCGAAGAAAATAAGCCTTTTTTTTAATCTTCCATCTAGCCAGGACATTTATTCTTTCTATACCTCCAATGACATGAATAATGCCAATTCCACAGGAAAATAGTGGGTAGTTGGAATCATTTCAATGTGATTGCTTACCAGCCTGACAGTCGGAATTTTTCTGGGCATTGGAACATCGACAATGGGCAGCTCAGCATGTTTGGGGTACGCCTTAGCCAAGCAGTTGCTGGGTGGACTGCCTTTTGGTATGATTGCTGTGATCTTCACCCTCTCACAACCCTTCACAGAGCAGAAGGCAAAGGTCTCTCTGTGATTGTGGGCTTTCACCTTCAGGAAGAGGAGGCTGCAAGACACAATAAATGACAGGCATCATATGCTTTCCCTGACACTTAGCAACCAAAACACTCATGTCATCTAACCCTGAGCAGTTAAGTGATCAGTAGTACCTACAGGTAAAGTTTTTTGTGAAATCTTACAGTGGCATCCATCCATCCATCCATCCATGCATCCATCCTCTTAACAGTATATCGGTATATATCCAGGGTATGCCCAGCTTTATGTGTGCTTAGTCACAAAGGTCACCCAAAATGTAGCTCACACCTTTGCATCTTTTATTGTAGGAATATCACATTTCATTTGGCTGATGTAGCTCTTACATATTTTACTGTAAGAGTTATGTTTTGTGTGTGTCTAAGCCAAAGCCCTGTATATTTTTCCTAGTTGTCCTACTTCTGGTAATGAGTGTAATGTAGTGGTCTGTGCATGGGTCGGACCCAGTGTCTTCTTCCCAGTAGTAATATCCTCTGGCCAAGTGCGAGTGGTTGATCTTCTCCTTCTGAGTCGTCCTCATGAAGACGCCAGTCTTGCGGGTTTGTTTGGTCAGCCGATTGTGGATGTCAGACAGGATTGTGAAGGTGGTACCTTGTGGATAGCAGAGGCCCACATTGATCCAGTCATTCCTGAAACACAAGGAAAACCCCAAACTAATCCAAATCCAATATAATCTGATTTCATTTCAAACTGTCAGGTATTTTTGTGTAAATGAAACTGAACCTCATGATTTACACAACAGCATATGTACAGAATTGAAGTCAACAGGATAGAAGCTGATGTTAAATGGGCTACTGTGGCTGATTTCTAGCCTGTAGACACTATGAAGCAGGTTTAAAGGTGGAATTCAGCGAGGGACTCTAATGAGTATTACCTTTAATATCAGCTTAAATTCAAATTGACTGGTACCTTGATGTAATCTAAAACTGTAAGCACCACAGCTTACCAACCTGTCCAACATAATGCATTACCATAAACTTCACCAGAATGCTGTTTAGACTGCATGAACTGCCAAGTATTTTCATGCAACCTTCAAATAATGAAAAGTTCAACTTGCTGTCAAACACATTTCATTATATGAAAAACCATTCACATCTTATACTGATGCAATATCTGATTTAAAAAACTCTAAAGTGATTTAAATGCAGTCCTTATATTGACTGTTTATCAGATGTCAGTGAGCAGTCCTGACATTTCAAAACCAATCTCTGACCTTCCTCTTAGGTTAAAATTGGTTTAACACTGAAAAGAAAATCAGTGATGTGAACAAGTCGCTTCAAATGAACTAAATGCAAAGTAACAAGCCTGCTTTGAAAATGTAAGGAGTAGAACATAGATGTATTCCTGTTAAAATGTAGGGAGTGAGAATAAAATGTTGCCAGTTGCATAATGACTAAAACTAGTAAAATGGGCTGTGAGGTCAGTTCCTTGATCATTAATATTCAAATTGTCATGACCATTAATTAACAACAACCGATCAAAGCCTATTGATCAGTGATCAAAGACCAAATGTACTGTCACAACCTGTCACAGGTTGGGGAAACCTGCGGTCAGCTGAGACTGAAGAAGTCTCGAGTGACGAAACATTTCTCCCACTGAAAACGTCCAGATAAACAGACTCGGGATGGCTGTAGCTCAGGTGGTAGAGCAGGTCACCTACTGATCGGAAGGTTGGTGGTTCGATTCCTGGCTTTCCCTAGTCTGCATGCCAAATATCCTTGGGCAAGATACTAACCCCAAATTGCTCTCCGATGCATCCATCGGAGTATGAATGTGTGTGAATGTTAGCTAAAAAACAAAACATTCTGATTACCTTAATGACTGCTCTGTCAAATGCTCAGCTTAACTATTCAGGATCTGACTTCACAAAGCCACGCATGCTGTTTATCAATCATCAATTCCCCCTTCTGGTCTATTGAAAGGTGCCAGCTCTGCTTAATGACTAAATACATGAAAAAACCCCCCACTAAATAAGGTCAAATATTACGTGAAATAAAACCTGCCATACAAACTGACTCCAAGTTAAGAACTCGGATCTCTTTAACTCAAAAGCTTCTTCAAAATGAATCTTCTACAAGATTCATTGTCAGTATTTTTAAAAAACAAAACAAACAAACAAACAAACAAAAACTGTGTCATTATATGAAAGCCAGACAAAAAACATCATTAAACTTGTCAGTTTACTCTCAAAACTGATGTTTTGAGTCAAAAAAGGAACAAGATGTTGTTCACTTCTTTTTACAGAAATTCACCTTACTTGCTAAATACCACAATGACCTGTAGATGGAGCCATAGTTCTTTGCACAATCAGTGAAAATGATTCGTCTTAGTTCTGTCATGTTTTGATTCAGGCCATCAGGGATTAACTGACAAGCTTGAAATAACAAACAGCCTTCATGCAATTTAAATAGCTCAGGGCCACACCATGAAAGCCAGCTAAAGAGAGGCCAAACCACAAAAAAAAACTTTTCCTATTTTTGCAGTGAATCGTTGGAAAGAATGTTGAGAGTTGAAGGGGCTGATGGTCTCCATTAGTTTCATTCAAATTAATAACAGAAATCCTCTAAATGGGATTCAAAGCAAAATCGATGTGTTCAATAAACTCCCATCACGTTCCCAGTTTCATTACTTTAACTGTTTCATCTTTCTGTGCTCTTTCAAAGAACCCAGCTAAGGTTAAGGGTCGACTCACCACAGTAGCCTGGGACCTACCTACATTCCAACAGTCCATTTTGCTTAGGAAGTTTCCTAACTGAGAGACATGACCCGGAATTATCTGTGTGGTGGCCATGATCAAAGCTCTGCCAATTCTCCAAATTTGTTTGAACATTTGAAGAACTGGAACAGGAAATGACAATAAACCCCCTTTGAACTGGAAACAGGAAAGGAAAGGGGGCTTCAGTGCTTCCTTTATTGCTTCCTTTATCATAGGATACACTGGACCATCATTTATGAAAAGGGAGGAAAAAAATTCTGTCCAATAAGTCATCGTGATGGACAGTCCACCAATTACGAAAACAACTGACATAATAAACAAATCATGGAAATGTTCACTGTAACTGCATTTTCATCCATAACTTCCTGATGTATTTAACAACAGTTTGTTAAACTCACAGCTGAACTCTGAAAATCACACTGTTGTAATAAAAACTGAAGAACACTATATGAGCTCAAGATTATGATCTACATTAACTGTTAATGTTAATGTTCTGTATATTCAGTGTTCATCAGCATCAGTGTTCATCATCCTTGTGTTTAAGATTAATTCTTACTTCAGCTCAGCTGGGATAAGTGTTACTGCAGTCATAGAAATCCTAAACAGGGAGGAGGAACGTTTTGATCACAACAGTAAAATATAAGAAAGTAAGATGGATCTAATTTATATGTTATGGGACAGATTTAGTAAGTGAGGAAATTTATTGTCATGTCACAATTGCAGGATGATCTAACAATGCACTGTAATTTATATAAAAAGAGGCAGCTAGTTCACTTCAGTAAAAACCAGCATTCTGCCGAGATTCAGTGGCTCAAAAATCCAGTGTGAGCTCAAGTTTCACACAAGTGTTTCTCTCTGAAAACAGCGAGGGAAAATAAATAAGAGGAGGCTGAATGAGAATCAATATACTTTTGATATAAGAAATATCTCTTATGATAGAAATCACTAAGCACCTGTGCAAAGGGTTCTGAGGATTAGGAGTCAGGTGGAGCTCAGGATTTATCTAGAGGAGAGCTGCATTATTACAAACTATTCGACCGTATAAACCTGAAATGTGTGTGGAACAGCTGAGCTGTACAATGTGCAGAAGAACTGATGGCACATACAGTCCTTGCTGTGTCTTACAGTGGTGTCCAGAAAACTATGAAATTCTGGTCTTATTAGAGAGGACATCCATGCTCCTTCAGAAAGTCTTACATAGTTCTCCAAACTCTTTCTTCCAGCTTCAGACAAAGATTTGATCAATTTATCTTTATTTAAAGTCTAGTTATAACAACTATGCTTGACTTGTGCCACGATATGCAGACGCAGATTGTGTGGATTCTTTTTATGTGAGGACCCAAATGCAAACATGACAGACAGGGGAGGCATGGAATAAACATGAGGAGGGGAACATGGGAACTAAATGTGGAAAACTCAGACATGAGGATCAAACACACAGAGGCACACAGAGGACAAAGACACAAGGGGAACCTAAAAAACAAATAACTAAACCGGTCATAAGTAAACTCAGAGACGTAATAAGAATGAACTCAGAACTAACCAGTTAAACGAAAATAATAATAATACATAACAGATACAATGCGTTATGCATTGTAGAGTTTCAGTCAGGATTTAGATTTCATCATTTAACAGAAACAGCACTGCTGAAATCACTAACAATCATGTCATAACCTGGGACAATAGACTCTTGGACCCACTACATTGCAGATGATCACATTTCTCTTTGATCTATCAGTCAATTTAATGATAAAATTTGTTTATAATCCAGAGTCTTCCTCACACACAAAAGTTTCCCAGGGTTCTGTGTTTGGACAAGTGCTTTCAATTCAATTCAATTTATATAGTGCAAAATCACAACACAGGTCACCTGAAGGCACCTTATATTTCTGATGATGTGTCTGAAAGATATTTATACTGTAAATTTTATACTCTAGATCAAATTTCTAATCACTAAACATAGCCAAGGAAGTAAACTGGAAAATAGAATAATTTGTGATAAAAGGCTGAAATACCCTGTGAAGCTGAGGCACACAACTGATGATGTGTCCCACTGGTAAAGCTTCCAGGCTGCTTTCTCGTAATAGCCATCCCTCAAGACTTTCTCAATTTGAATCAATGCATTATCAGGGATTGTAACATCTAGTGCTTTTATTGAATTAAGGTAAAGATCCTACAATAATACAGTGAAAACCCCAACAATCAGAATACATTTTACCTTATGTACATTGCACCTACAGACCTGGATGAAATTTAACTTTGTACTTCTAAACTACGACTAAAGTCATTGGATTAGACACCTGTGGGGGGGAAAAAAAAAAAAAAAAAAATCACCTACCATTATACTTCCATCTGACCAGGACACCAAATAGCACAGGGGTAAGTATTCAAACGAAACTAGAAACACTGAAGAACTTAGATTTCTTTTATGTTTCTCCCATGTTAGCTTCTTTTAATTGGCTCCCTTCTAAATCCAGGATAGAATATTAAATCTTTGTATTTATATACAAAGTGTTTAATGAACAACCTGTTACAACCCGGCTCAAAAGCCACAACAAATAAGGAGACGAACACCAGAATTTTTAGTGAGAAGAGGTTTTATCTTAAAATGCATAGCAAGTTGGCTAAAATAGCTGGTACCATCAAGGCAAGGGCTAGTAAGCCTTCCTGAAAGCCTGCTTCAGGTATGCTTTTATCCACACCTGACTAGGTGTGGTCAATTAGTACCAGCTGAACACGTTGAGAAGATTAGGGGCTGCAAAGGGGCGTAACACCTCCCTCAAAAGGGTTCCTCTAGGACCCCTAAAATGAATTAAAAGCTACTCTGAAGCTTTCTGGTCCTTGATCCCCAAAACTGAAAGAAGAGTAAAAGCTAGCAGAAGCACAGGGTTCACATTACTATAGTTGGCATCTTTAAGCATGGATGCCCCTACATGAGGATTTGAAGTTGCCACACTGAACACACAAAAAGTAACACGTGACCCAACACAAAGGAGCACAACAGTCAAACCCAAAATGATTACTTGACCTGCTACAACACAAAACCAGAAGTAGCAACAAATAACTACAACCAAGAGATCTGTTGTCTCCACCACACAAATGGTCACATACAAGTGGCCCTATACCACAACAAGTTACTTTAATCTCCAAAGTTCAGTAAAGCAAGCATGCTAGTGACCAACCACAAATGGAGAGCTATGGCCACACAATGATCACAACACTCACAAGTAACCCAACTAAAGTAGCCAAATTCTCCACAGCACTAAAGCTCACAGCACAAAACACTCACCTCATTTTGCATCCATCAACACTGATATATTAGATGCAAACACAATGCCAACTCACAAAGCCTACCGGCCTCAGCCATAAGACCATAGCTAATGAATGGTCTAAACCTCATTTCAACTTTATGCAGAGTTTGGTGCCACTGGTTTACTATGAGCAACTCCCAGCCTAAAATGCTAACAACGAAACACTAACTTCTCATTCCTAGTCTTCAGTGGTGTACCAGGCTCCAGGCAACTTTAAACACAAGCTCGAGAGCAGGCAGCAGACCATTGACGCAGTCTCCTACCAAACTCTGAAGCGTACCCCCACCCGGGATAACCACCAAACACAATAAATCAAAACAACAAAGCAAAACAACAAGTGCTCTGATAGAAGGGCAGCACAACCACCAGCGGAAACACACTAACTAAAGAGTTTGCTCAATTACAGTGAACACTATCACTCACCCACTTAAAAGTAACACAAAAAACTGATATTCAGTCTCCACAAACATGTCCAAACAATCCCAGACGAGCCCCCACTTATGTTATGACCCGGCTCAAAAGTCGCAACATGAATAAGGAGACGAACACCAGAATTTCAGTGAGAAGAGGTTTTATCTTAAAATGCATAGCAAGTTGGCTAAAATAGCTGGTACTACCAAGGCAAGGGCTAGTGAGCCTGCTTCAGGTATGCTTTTATATCCACACCTGACTAGGTGTGGTCAATTAGTACCAGCTGAACACACTGAGGAGATTAGGGGCTGCAGAGGGGCGTAACACAACCTCACACACTGAAGTGTGCTGTCCAATATATATAAAGCAGTAAAATGGTCCAACAGTACAGACAGTACATTACAAAATTTTCTAAGTTTAGTCACTGACTTGTTGAAGTTGATGAGCCAGATGGTGACCTCAGCAGGTGCCGCCTGATCCCAGTGGATGGTATAACCTTTGGCCAGGGTGACCACTGGCTGGAACTGCTGGTAATGTTTCCTCTTCTCCAGGGCACCTTCAAGTGTTAGGGGTCGATCGGGATATTCATCCCTCACTATCTGCATGTTAAGGTTGGCAGGGTTTCGTGTTTGAATATAGATCTGAAAAAAAGAATGCATTCCATATCATAATATATAATATCATAGAAGTAGAAGTATCACATTTTAGTTATTCAATTAATATAGCCACTCTGACTTCAGTCTATGACAATCCACTCTTTTCATTCAAACCACTTTGTTCATATCTTCGGTGCTCTATATTGTAAGGTAAAGACCCGACAACCTCGTTGTCGGGTCTTTACCTTACAATATAACGTGCCGTGAGGTGACTGTTGTGAATTGGCATAGGTCACCACGTTTGTTCATACACTGAATACCTGTACATGATGCACACATATATGGATCCCGATTCAACACTCTAGCCTCTAATTCACTTTGAAAGAGGTGAAGTCATGAACTTCAAAAAATCAACTATGGATGCATTTGTTCACTTTGCTTGTGCTACTGCAATATAGGTGTCAGCTAATTGAATCGCATTTACTTAAAATACCCAGAAGCACGAGGTTGCTGCCTGTGCAGCTGGTTGGTTCGAATTAAAATGAAGGAAGTTGATCTTGGTGGTGTGCAATGGTGTGAGTCATTAGTTGTTGTTGCTATGATGATCCCACCAGGAAACATACCACACCAAGACATCAGGCACACACCCACTGAAGTAATACGTACATTTGAATCTTGGCTAAGAACTGAAGTTCTGGTTTTTAGAATTCTAATGACAACCTTTCTACAACAGGCTGTCATTAGTCACTAAAAAGGGAGACAGGTGCTAGAGTATAGTCGTGGTGCATTTTAGTGTAAGAAGGTCTGCCACCAGTCAACTGTCCAGCTGTCGAAGCTGCTCCTTCAACAGCTGTTGGTCCTGCTCCTTGTTGGTCCGGGCTGGTGGCTGGCGTACATTCCCTTCTTGGCCACAGTTTAATGTATGGGTAAAACTTTCTGTGGCTTGGCTTCTTTCTTTACACAATGAGGTTGCTGGCTTTATGTCCAACCCATGTGCAGTTTGGGAGGTTTGTCAGTTTAAGTACTATGTTTCCTTTAACCTAGGTGGCCTGCCTAACATGACCTCCCACCTAGGTTAAGAAAACATTTTATGTTGGACTGTCCTTTTTCTAGCCAGATCCCAAGGTTACTGGACTCCTTCACATTTGGGGCATTGGTGTGAACTGGGAAGTATATGCATGCTAGTGGGCCCTGTTTGGAACACCTTTTGGCCTCCAACATGCTCCAGGATCCCAGATGTTCTGCCTGTGCATACAAAGTGGGGTCAACTTATGCCCTCGACTCTTTTTCATCTATTTGAGCTGTCTTGCAAAACAAGCTAGCGTTGAATTATAATTATGAGAAGACAATACTTGACTATTTGTTTTGTGGAGTATAAACAAATACAGCTTTCCACATAAAGACTGTTTGTGATTGAGGCTCATTGTGAGGTAATGCAAAAACAATCCTAAAAAATCCATTGTGTGATTTGTTGGCTTTATAGCACAAAGAAGCAGACATTTCCTTAAACATATTCAGAACACCAGAAAATAACTGGTGTTAAGAAGGACTTTAAAGTGGACTTTTTTCTTATCCCTTCTGGCTCTTCTTTTTCAAGAGTTTTCGGATACCCCAACAAACAAGTTTCATGGGCTGATGTATGAAGAGCCCGTTCTCACTCCCGAGGCATAACATCCCGACATTTTGTCACGTCCCGCGGCGTTCCTGAGGAACGCGAAAGGTGACCTTCCACGTTGTTATGGTACGCGGCGGGTTCCAGCCCTGTATTGCAGCCCCAAACCTAACCTTATCCCTAAGCCTAAACCTAACCTTATCCCTAAACCTAACCATGACCTTATTCCTAACCTTAACCAGCACTTTAGTGACGTGAAATAGTCTTTTCTCAAGCGATTTTAAGGGAGAAAGCGAAGATGTGTAGATTGAGTCCAAACGGTTCTCACGTGTCCGCAGTTTTCCGATGCCGTCACGTAGGAACGCGTTGGGTGCCTGAAAACGTAATATGTTGACGATTTGTCGCCTAGCGTAAAATGTTACGCTTTGGGAGTGAGAACGTGTTGTGTATGAACCACTCGAAAGTGCACTTGGAATATGAAAATGCACACAATCAACCAGAAATTACATTTGTGTTTTTAAAGACTGATATATGAAGATGAATGAATGAGAAATCGAGTGTGACACCTGCTGACCCACCTGTGCATAGTGCCCACTGCAGATAGCACCCTTCCAGTCAGGCACATCAATGCAGTCAGGGTGACGAAGCAGCCAGTTGTCTTCTTTAACCAGGAAAGCTCCGGGATACTCACTGACTGATCCATCAATATCATGGAATATGGTCGTCTTGTCCCCGTCCATCTGCATTTTACTGAACCAGGGACCTGGCTCCCCAAAAAACACCCGAGATGTAATCTGTAAGAGAGGGATGCATTAGTCTAGAGCCATTTACTGTGGCTTTTTGTGGTACAGCACATCACTCACATCCAATATTCCAAATGTGTTCAGTGTTTCTTTATTTTCAACATTTAAAACGTGGCTCTATATTTGAATTAAAAGAAAATTTAGCTGAGAAATATCCAGAATTACTCAATCCATCTGAAATTCTACAAAAGTGGAAGATACAGGACAATGGAACTGGGATACAGTTTTCAAATAACAATAGTATTTTAAAATGCTTTTGTGTAAAGTTACAGTTATCATTTTTTTTCCAAATGAAAAAAATGCGTTAAACCAGTGTCTCTGCTTTTGTGGATTTCACACAGAAGTTGACTCACAGGTACGTGATCAAAGGTGATGTTGGTGACATTATTGTTGGGGCAGCTCTGCCATGAATTGTTGAGCCTGAAGCCAAAGGCACTGGTGTGCCTTCCGTCTAGTGCCGTGTATTTCCTAAATGTACAGTTCTGTACATTGATCGGCCCATCGTAGATCTGCATGCCCCGGATTGGAAAATCACTGCTCAAAACACAGATGCACAAACGTTGTCATTGATGTTTGGCTCTACATACACTGGAACAGAAGCTTCAGAAAGTCATTGAACTGAAAAGAGACGTGCAATTACAGCACAATGTGTTTCTTTGAGACATGTCTTCAAGGAGCTATAAAGGCAAGTTTTATTTTCATGTGCAGCAAGATGCATGGCAGAAGACTAAATGACACATGTAGTCAACATCATCAAAAATGTTGTGTGTTAGTTAACTACAAGAGAAAGTACTACACAAAAATAAAGAGTAACCAGCATTTCTTTATTAATAAAATTCAGGCTTGTGAAACATGTTATTAACTGGTAGCTCTGTTGGAGAACTTTAATCAGAATGTATTCTTTTGCTATACTAATTCTTGTTGTTGTAGATTTTTTGAGGACTTTCCGTTGTTGAATTGCATGTAAAAAGGATGCATCAAATATGCATTTTGATGAAAGAAAATGTCCACAAATGACTCCCTACTGTGGGTGTCACTGAAAAGCTTTTCTTTAGAGCAGCTCTCAAGAAATGGTCAGCAATGCACAACATGAGAGCACAATAGTGTCAAAGAATGTTAGTCTAAACTGCAGATTAAGGCAGAAGTGGTTTAAATTAATTTTTCCTCACACAATAGAGGGTTTTCACCTACGTCACGTTCTGGGCGGTAACCTGCATGCGCGGCCATATTGGAGGCACTCGGAGGTAAACACTGCAATGGATCAATGTCCGAAACCACAGAAAAGCTCCTCAAAATGTGTTATAGATGCAAAGGCATAGAGGGAAGGACTTGGTCCGCAGGAAAGGACACGATATTTGGAAAAGTTAAGGTTTATTGGTGGTGCAGATCCATACGAGTTGGCTCCTACATCTTGGATCAATGACGACCCGGAGAGTCTTCTGTCTATTGCATATCATGATATCGTCAACTACCTGGTTTTCTCGCCACGCCCATACACAGGAGAAGACCTTAAATCTTATAAAAGTTTGGAGGCCTATAACCAGATGGTGTGTGGATGGGTGAGGGAGATGCAGTATCAAGTCATCAGTGACAGATGTGTTGTGAATGCCAAAGTAAGTAATGCAATAACATCTTTAATCAACCAAACCTTAACTGTATGATATCATCCCTCTCTAAAAAGTAGCATACTTCGAGTATATTTTATTAAGTATGGTTAACTATAGAAAAGAAATGAGCCAAACAAATTCGGATGTTGTTCAGATTTTTGCCTTGTAAATCCTGGTCTAGCTTCGCTAACCACAACCGCCTCCTTTCTTCTGATAACCTTCGACATTGTTCTCCCTGATTTGTAATAACTTTTGGCAGTCTATAAAACTGCAAATGTTTTTCATGCTCTGACCGATCGGTACAGCCAAAAACACGGCAATAATTCACCATTTACTTTCGTTCGACGTTTGGAATCTGTTTGTTTACCTCCAGTATCTCCAATATGGCGACTTCCGGTTTGATGACACACCGTGAAAACCCACTATAAAGGGATCTCTAATAATACCACTGGCGACACGTTCTTTTTGTACACTGCCCAGATGGCCAGAGCATGGGACTGATTTCTGAGCATACCAAATCTGGCTCTTATGCATACCAGCCTCGATTAAACTGTTATCTGACACAGACTGAAAGTGCAGTCCAATGAGGTGTTAACTGCAACGGCCACACATTCTTTGTTTTTGCAAATTTAGGTACTTATGAACCAAGTAGTTCCATAATTATTACTGATGCAGAAAAACTAGTCAATGCATTTGTCACTTTCAGTCTGGACTACTGCAAATTTTTATGATCCCTAATATTATCATGTAGTTAAAAACTACCTGAAAAGGCTTCAAATGCTACAGCAACTGTACTGACTAGAAATACAAAGAGAGACCACTTTCTCCCACATTAGTTTCTTGTCATTGGTTCCCTGTTAAATAGAAACATGGAATTAAAATACTTTTCAGAAATAAAGTCTTAAATGATATGGCTCCATGCTATCTTGAAGACCTCATATGTTATTAGGATTTTAATATAGCATTTTGCTCTGTGAGTGAAGGCTTAAATCCTCAAAATAAACATGGAACATGGAGCTTGTGAGCTTGTGAGCTTAAAAACAAAAATAAAATTAGGTATAATTGCCACTTACATGCCACGTGGCAGGGTCCTGTCAGTAAGATCAGAACCCCCAGGGCCCCAAATCCTCTTGTCTGGCAAGGGCATACCATGATTATCACTTTCACCCACAAAAAGTGAGTTCTTCACCTGCTGACGAGAGCCGTCATCATCTGGAAATGTCCCTCCACTGCACACAGACAGTGTGAGTAAATTCAGGCAGTTAAAATCTGTTTTTCTGTTGTTGATTATGTAAAGTTTAAACATCTAAGGACATCAAAATATATAATACAACATGCCAAAGCTAAAATACAATGGAAAAGTACATCATTATGATTTAAATGTGTGGCAAAAGCTCCACAGTAACATCTTGGCTACACTCTGCAGTTATAATTGCAGAGTGTCTGTGTTGGTTATTAAGCAATCCTTGTGTTCCTCAAAGACTGGGTGTATTGTCTTAGTGCAGCACAGTAAGAATATATGAGTTGGTTCACAAAAGATAAAAAGAACAATTGTTACTAATAACTCAGTCCTAACAAATCAAAATGTAACAGTGTGTGCTTCTCCACAGATTTCCGCGTAGCTGCTATACACAAGCTAATGGACAACCAAGGTAATATATAGCAATATGTTCACCAGAAACAGAAGAAATTATTAGCAAACAGCATGTCTCAAGGGCTCCATCATCTGCCTATAGTTGTGGTCAGAAGATCACATACACTCATTATGAGTAAGCATGCCAGGATAATTTTAGGATTTCTGGTTTGAACTGTTCCTTTTCAAGGGTCGAATGATCATAGAGCTGGATTCCAAGTATAGCCCACAAATTTCCAAGATGGCTGATGTTGGGGATTTGGGAAGGACTTCCGGAAAGCTTAATGTTAGCCTGCTTTATCTACTCCAAAACCAGTTTTGATGTATATTTAAAATCACTTTCCTGTTGAGCTTAAAAATGCTGAATTTGGAGCGGAAGCATCTCTCTTGGTCAGCACCCTCTCAGTCCGTGGCAATGTAAAGCATGCTTCACTGTAGACAGCGGAGAAATATGTACATACTGCAAACACAACTTCAACTTCAGTATACTGCTGAAAAAGTATTTGCCTGACTTGTTTCTAACTGGCTCTACCTTTAATTACTTTAATTCAAAACAGTTACATAAGCTTTTTCCATGACTGATTTTTGCTATGGATTGTGGTAGATATTGTTTGGGAAAACACCAACTGTATAGGTATCCAGATCCATTTGTGAAGTGTTCGTTGGTTGGGTGTTGACTCTTCAAATTATTCCTATGTAGAATGACAATAACGGCACCAGCTAAGCTTCATATGCTTATCTTTATCAGTTAGGAAAACTTCTAGATAATTTCCAGACATCATGATGATCAAAACTGGGCATGTTTCTCAAGATATCATCAAAGGGTCAAAGCCTGTCAACACCTCTGAGTGTTTTGAGTTTGTTGTTCTTAGTCTTTGGTTAAGAGCGTTCTGATTTCTGTATTGTTGTAGTTATGTTTCTGGATTAAGTATGGAGTTTTTAGTTTCTTTTTAGGTTATATTTAAGTCTCCCCAAAAAGCTGATTCTGTTTATCTGGACGTAGTGTTTTCAGTGGGAAAAATGTTTCGTCACTCATCCAAGTGACATCTTCAGTTTCAGCTGACGGCAGGCTTCCCCGGCCTTAGAAACAGTACATTTGCACAAGGACTGATCAATGGTCAATTTATGTGAAAAGTGGAGCGTGTGAGGACGGGGCCTAAGGATACATCTTTCACCATCATACAATGCTGTGATTGCAGCCATTCCCCAAATCTCTGTGAATGGTACTCATGAGTACCATTCAGTGGTACTCATGGTGGTGGTTTTCACATCTTAAGTTGTTTTCAATAAATTGCATGCTCAAAAAAATGTTTTGTCTCCCTCCAATTTCTTCTTGTTGCATGTTGAAGCCCAATTTGGAACCTTGTTAAGATCCAACCATGCAAAATATGATTTTTTTTTGCCATTTTTCACATGATTTTAAACTTTCGATCGGACTGTATGTGGTTAGGGCTTGCTGTTTGGTTAAATTACTACCCACTACTGTAGTTAATACATTGACTATAGACAAGTAATTTTTACAGCTGCACATAAAAAAGGAAATCTGAACCACCTTTGTAAATAAACGATGAACCAGCTAGTTGCATTAAGATGATTAATCTGACTGAATTTTAAAAACACAGATATGGATAGAAGGCTGAACCTAAGGTATTTACAAATTTAGGTGGCAAAGTGTTGATAAAGTCTCCTGTCAGGAGAAAACTTTTTGTCAATTCTTGCCATCACACTCCTAAATTACTTTTCACGCTGCATCAAAGCACTGCTTTTCTAACTGGATCCTAAGAAGACTCCATATAAGGCATTTTCCAATTAGGCAGAGAGAGAGCAAGTGAGCAGGAGAACAATAAACGCATACAACAGCCCTTTTTTTCTAACATGATTTAATAAAGGGGGAGTCTTACCTTGCTAAAGTGAGGCCAATGCCATTATCAGCAAATCTACAGAAAAAAGGGAATATTATCATTAGAGGCACAGAAACACAGAAACAATGTGATGTTCCCATGGATACACACACACACACACACACATGCACACACACACACACTAAGAGACTAAAGCAAATAGCAAGTTATTGTTAGATGGGAATGAATTTCTCTTTCTCCGCTGTCACTGAACGTGCAGAAAAAAACGCTTGTTTTGTGTGACATGCATAATTTTCAGTGACATTCACTTGCACTAAAGTTGACAAACTTTACTTATTCACTGGTTCATTTTACTCGGGTAACAAGTAAAATAAATAAGTAAAATCACTCGGTGTGTGTATTACTCACTGGCAGTCATCTAGCCACACATCCCCTCCTCTCAGCCAAGCTCCATGGTCCTGGTTCTTATAGGCAATGAAGTGGTGGATGAGAGCTGGGACTCTAGGTTTGAACGGGTCAGAATCCTGATGGGGGCCATACCTAAACAACAGAAGGACATATAGTGCTAATATTTAACAATATTTTTCAAGGCTGCAAAGGAGCTATTTATATAAACTGTAATGTTGTAACATTTTAAATGGTCATTCATCCATCCATCCATTTTCTTTTGCTTATCTGGGGCCAGGTTGCTTGAGCAGCAGCTACAGCATTGAAGCCCAGACCTCCCTCTCCCTAGTCACCTCCAACATCTTACTGAGGTATTCCCAGGCCAGTTGAGAGATATAGTTTCTCCAACGTGTCCTGGGTTTGCCCTGGGGCCTCCTCCTGGTGGGACATGGCCGGAAGACCGGACTCAGGAGGCGCCCAAGATGCATTGATGTGGAGGAGTAGCTCGTGATCATAGGTGAGGGTAGGGACATCGATCGACTGGTAAATTGAGAGCTTCGTTTAAATACTCAGCTCTCTCTTCACCATGACAGACCAGTACAGCGCCTGCATCACTACAGCTGCAGCACCAATCCGTCCGACCGCTCCCCTGTCCCCGCACTTGTGAACAAGACACCGAGACACTTAAACTCCTCCACTTGGGGCAGCAACTTGTTCCTGACCTGGGTGCTCCAGCCGTTTCCGGCTAAGGAACATGGCCTCAGACTTGGAAGTGTTAAGTCTCATTACCATTGCTTTACACTCTGATGTGAACCGCTCTAATGTGAGCTGGAGTCCTCCACCTGGTGAAACCAGCAGAACCACATCATCTGCAAAAAGCTGAGACAACATTCTGAGACCACCAAAGTGGAAGCCTTCTGCCACTTGACTACGCCCTTTGTCATCACTGAATCAAAAAAATTCTAAAAATTATGCTCAGAATCGCTGACAAAGGGCAGTCCCGGCATGGTCAACACCTACTGGGAATTAGTCAGCCTGATTGCCAACTCTCGCAATGCTTGTTCAAGGACTAAACGCTCATAGCAACAGCCCAGATACCCCATACTCCCAAAACACCTCACACAGAATACCCAGAGGGACGTGGTCAAATATCTTCTCCAAGTCCACAAAACACATGTAGACTAGTTAGGCAAACTCCCACCCACCATCAAATATTCTTGAGAAGATAAAGAGCTGGTTCAGTGTTCCATGACCAGGATGAAAAGTGTTCCTCCTGCATCCAAGCTTCGACTAATGGTAAGAGTCTTATTTCCAGCACCTTGGCGAAGACTTTGCCGGGGAGGATGAGGAGTGTGATCTTCCTACAGTTGGAGCACACTCTCCGGTCCTACTTCTTAAACATGGGAACCACCACCCCAGTCTGCCAATCCAGAGGCACCGTCCCAGATCTCTATGTGACAGTGTAGAGACCTCACCCCCAGTGATGGATGAGTCATCCCACATGAGCGTCCCAGTAGGACGACTGAGTCTCCAGGTGGAGCACCCTCGAGAACCCTACCTATGGACTCCAAGAATGCTGGGTAATTTAAACTATCATTTGGCACATAAGCGCCATTTTAATCCACAAGAGTAAAAGAGCAGTTCAGCAAATGGAATGGTAAATAGTAAACGGACTGGTTCTTATGTAGCACATTTCTACTCTATCTGAGCACTCAAAGCACTTTACACAACTTGTACATTCTCCCATTTACACAAGCACTTTTTTTCTATGCTGTTTCTAAGTGCTTCCTGTCCAATAATCACATGCATTCATCGGAGAGCAACATGGGGTTAGTATCTTGCCCAAGGCATGCAGACTGGAGCACACTGGGATCAAACCAGTCTTCGAGTAAATTAATAATTTTTATTTTATTTATTTATTTTTACCAGATAGCCATACATGTGTGTGACTAGTATCTTTTATTACTTGACAGCATCTTTATCTTATTAATGATTAATAACACAAAAACCTTCATTGCACTGACAGATCTACACTTTCTTTCTCCAGTAAAAGGTTTTTCTGCCCATTTAAGAAAAACGTCCATCCCTTCTCGCCATTGGCTTGTGCACTGACAATATGAAAAAGAGCACACCCAGTGCTCACGAAAACATTGACAGGAAATGTCATCATTACAGACTAAACTCATCACACTGAATCACACTGGGTGGGATGTGATTTCAACTTCTCATACAGGGTGTTTGTTACAGGGTCTGACCTGGCTCCTATCAGAGACAGGAAGGGTCTCTTGTCCTTGTTGTTTGCCTGGGTCGTCTTAACTCCATTATCAAGGATCATTCCAGCCTAAAATAAAAAGACAATAGAAATTGTGAGTTTGTTTTCCCTGTAAGAAAAATGTAGAATTTTTAACAAGACATGGACTTTATTTATTTATGTGAGAGGTAAAGGCGTGTGCTTGGAGAGCAGACCACTGTGTTCAAGGATTATTCAGAGATTATCACCATTATGAGACTAAACACACAAAGATATCCAAGAACCTGACTGATGCAGAGCAGGAATAGACTTGAACTTTTGCTAGCAAAGCTGCAGCAGCAACAAGGGCTTTTGTTTTTTTACCACATCCAGGATGGAGCAGTCAAGACCAGCTTTGTGATTTCCCACAACATTACAAAAACCAATAAGCCATTCACTGATTTAGAGTTTATCAAAGAGTATTAGGTGGTGCTCTAACACGCCTGAAAAAAATGGAGCATTTGAAAATGCTCCTCTCCAGGTAAACCAAGATGGACTGTGGACATTATGGGAAATCTGGAGCTTCAGTTTAAAAACAAAGAGGACAATTTTCATGTTTGTCTACTTAATCATGGACCAGAGCAGCACGGTTACTCATCTTTATACAAAAGAGGTACTGGCAGCACTTTAAGTCAATATTACAGTTGGATTTTTATTTTCTCTAAAAGGGGAGAAGTTTCCACACATGAGTAGACATGCTCGAAAGATGTTGGCTCTCTTTGGAGCTACCTTCATAAGCGAACAAGCATTCTCAGGGATGAAGTTTAACAAATCCGGGTGCAGATCCTGTCTCAGTGACGATGTCCACTGTCTCATGCATTTCCACCTCAGATGAACGTGACTTTAATCTGCCTGTTCAAGCCCAATACAGACCAGATTTCTCTCAGTGAAAAAGAAAAAAGAACTTAGAACTGCAGATATAACTCCAAAAGTTGATTCTGTTCATCTGGACGTAGCGTTTTGTGGGAGAACGCTACGTCCAGATGAACAGAATCAACTTTTGGAGTTTTACTTTCCTGGATGATTGAGAATGCATCAAACTGCAGATATAATTAAACTACAAGTAAAAAAGCAACAGCACTTAGTATAAAAGTTCTACCTCTTTAAAATATTGCAAAAACATTTTTTGAAATATTGATTAAACAGTGATAAAATGCTGGTACTACACCTATTTCACATTTTGCATAATTGTAATATCAACTCTTGCCAGTAGCAGTTTATAAAGAGATCAAATTAATATTGAGAAGAATTGAGTTCGGCTTATTGGTGTGGCCAATAAATTTCTCCACAACAGCCCCCTGGGTAAATTAATTGTCTAGCGCTGATTTAACAAATGGTTTGTGGTTAATTTTGCATCTAACTCTTGTCATTATTTGGAAAAAATGTCAAATGTATAATAAATAAAAATATATATACTGTCAACAAGTTTCCAACTGAAGGTACAATTTTTATTCAACAACTGAATTTTGAGTTGAGCTGAAATCACTACCTTCGTCCTGTTTCCCTCCCTTAGTTGCAGGAGAAATGAATGAATGTTATGAAACATTTTTATTGGCTTCTTCAAGCAATAAATCAGGCTCAGTAGCAGAAGACTTCTCTTTTGCACCCTTTTCCAGACACATGTTGAGCAGCCCAGCATCAGGTCGTAATTCGCAGTAAACCAGCAACAGCTGCTAGCTCGTATAATCCCTTTTAGCGAAAACTCTGTTAACTCTTTTGGCCCCAACATGTATCATAGGTTTTTTAAAAAGCTGACCATTAACTTGACCTACATTACTTTCCATGGCATTTAATAATTGTAGATGTCATGTGGCAATCTCAATGAAAACCCAAATGTTCCAAAAACCTGCAGTTCCTTGAGGCTGGATCCAAAAGGGAGTCTATGGGGATTCCCTTTCGAACCTTAAGGAACTGCAGGTTCTGGAACATTTAGGTTTTCATTAAAACGCTCGACTTTATAGTAGAGTTAAAATATTTTATAGCATGCTACAAAAAACACTTTAGTCTTTCATTTCAACTGCATCTTTTCTTTTCTTCGTTTGTCCCTAGTTGACGGCTGACTGATCACAACCCAGACTGATCACAACTCTGGGTTGTGATCAGTCTTAACTTAGGAGTGTGCCTACTGTCGCTGACAGGTGCACTGCTAAAGGCAGCTGTAGCCTGTAGCTGTGTGCTTGGTTTT
Organism: Oreochromis niloticus; assembly: GCF_001858045.2. NCBI lineage: Eukaryota > Metazoa > Chordata > Actinopteri > Cichliformes > Cichlidae > Oreochromis > Oreochromis niloticus. The sequence goes on from NC_031965.2 coordinate 8,009,650, forward strand.
GCCCATATTTGTGTACTTGTTCCCTTTTGGAACATTTGGTTTGCTAGCATCAGGATGATAAGTCTTAGCTCCTCAACATGCCACTGACTACGTCCATATTTTTGGATGTGTCTAAAATATAATACAACATCTCTTCCTGTTAATCAAGCCACTCTTATAACAGCATCACCTGCTAGTCTACTCTTCATAAACTCTGCTTACCTTGACATTGTTTAAATTTTGTGAGCAGCAGCAAACTGGGTATATATATGAGGGGTGCAGAGATAAAAATAAATAAATAAATGAAATAAATTTTACTTTATAAATTGTTTTAGACATAACATACAGGAAGAAAATAGGGGTGAAGGTATAAAGTAAGACTGGTGGTGTGAGGCAATACAGTGTCATATTATCTCAAACAGTGACAAAGGTTTCTATTGGACTGAAAAAAGTGAAGCAAGGTGTTATTTATAATTCCTTCTGTTTTATAACACTAGTTTATCAAATTTCAAGGTGAAGCCTCAGCTGACTGGCTCCTGTTTGCTTTGCTGAAGTAACATTACACTGTTAAAACTGTTGGGACTTGCTTTTGGTTGGCACACATCTGTCTCTGCTAATAAAAGACCAGTCATCAACACAGCCATGCCCCTAAAGCCTGAAAAGAGCTACAGATTTTGAAATCAATCACAATAGATTTAGGAGGCAAGTAGAATTATGAAAAAATACAGTTACAGAGAACTGGGAAACATTTAAATAAAAGATAAATACACTGCATAAAATGTTCCCATATCTCACTTAACGGAGCTTTAAATCCAATCATCAGATTAGAAAAACTTATTGGAACCTTCCTAAATCTAGCAAAGAATAACCCTAGATGCTTCCCAATTTCTAATCCAGCCTTCTGTAGCATTTTCTTAAATAAAATAAAAAGTATCACAACAATAAAAGCCTTCGAATGCCAGTTTGCTGCTTCTAAACAATGAAACTGCCATTGTGTTGCTGTTGAACACTCCACCAGCAGACTTGAAACAACCTCTTCTCTCACACCAACCTGACATGAGTTATGCTCCTATTAGGATGATCCAAATTAAAAGTGCAAAAGGGAACAAGAGAGTGAGATGGAATAGGAAAGAAATCACTGTAGGGCTTGAGAAAGTAAGGCAATAACAACTGCGCTTCCCTTTTCAGTGGTGCCTTATAAATCTCTCTCTGCTCCAGCTGTGCTGTGTTAGGAGCCACAGGTAACTCCAAACTCGGTCCTATCTCACCATCAGTCTCATTCCACTGATTTGGTTTGCTTTCCTCCATTTCTGTTATCCATCCATCCATCTTGACTTTTTCCAACTATCTCTCTTTTTTTCTTTGCCATCTGACAGTTTGACCATTTCTCAGTTCTTGCACAAAAGTATGTTCACACTATCACTGTGACTAAGGCTACGTTCACACTGCAGGTCTTAATGCTCAATTCCGATTTTTTGATCAAATCCGATTTTTTTGTCTGCTTGTTCACACTACAAATAAAGTGTGACAGCAAACGCGCTCTAGTGTGAACGCTCAAAGCGGCCTGCATGCGCAAAAGAAGACGTCACACACAACGCGCTCTGTTTAGACCCAGACCAAACAGCATTGTTTGACTGATGGCCCTTAATATAAAGACTTGTTTTGGACTTTACGTTTCCCAATTTTGCTTGAAGTTATAAAGTTATCGGGTGCTTCTCCGGCGCTGATAATTGGCGTCTGTCTTGTGTCAGTGACGTAAAAGACGGATTTAATGCGACATGACCATTCAAACAGCAGTCGCTTTCTAAAACATCAGATATGTATCGGATTCAGTACCACATACGAAAGTGACCCAGATCGGATTTGAAAATATCGGATTTGTGCTGTTCACACTGTCATACCATGATCGGATATGGGTCGCATAGGGTCAAAAAAGTCGGATTTGATGCGCTTTCGCCCGCAGTGTGAACGTAGCCTAAGTTACCAGTCGCGGCAGATGGCCCCGCCCCTACCTGAGCCTGGTTCTGCCGGAGGTTTCTTCCTGTTAAAAGGGAGTTTTTCCTTCCCACTGTCGCCAGAGTGCTTGCTCATAGGGGGTCATATGATTGTTGGATTTTTCTCTGTATTTATTATTGTAGGGTCTACCGTACAATATAAAGTGCCTTGAGGTGACTGATGTTGTGATTTGGTGCTGTATAAATAAAACTGAATTGAAGTGGGGACCACTGCATAATCATCATTATCTTTGCTGGCTTTGTGGAAAAATGGATCCAATCCAATTCCACCATTTAAGGCAGGACAGGTCATCGGCACTCATGACGACACCCGTGTTAACTAACGAATTGCAGGGAATTGCAGTTTTAACATTCAATTCAATTCAATTCAATTTTATTTATATAGCGCCAAATCACAACAAAAGTCGCCTCAAGGCACTTTATATTGTACAGTAGATCGCACAATAATAAATACAGAGAAAAACCCAACAATCATATGACCCCCTATGAGCAAGCACTTTGGCGACAGTGGGAAGGAAAAACTCCCTTTTAACAGGAAGAAACCTCCGGCAGAACCAGGCTCAGGGAGGGGCGGGGCCATCTGCTGCAACCGGTTGGGGTGAAAGAAGGAAAACAGGATGAAAGACATGCTGTGGAAGAGAGACAGAGATTAATAACAGATATGATTCGATGCAGAGAGGTCTATTAACACATAGTGAGTGAGAAAGGTGACTGGAAAGGAAAAACTCAATGCATCATGGGAATCCCCGGCAGCCTACACCTATTGCAGCATAACTAAGGGAGGATTCAGGGTCACCTGGTCCAGCCCTAACTATATGCTTTAGCAAAAAGGAAAGTTTTAAGCCTAATCTTGAAAGTAGAGATAGTGTCTGTCTCCCGAATCCAAACTGGAAGCTGATTCCACAGAAGAGGGGCCTGAAAACTGAAGGCTCTGCCTCCCATTCTACTTTTAAATACTCTAGGAACAACAAGTAGGCCTGCAGTGCGAGAGCGAAGTGCTCTAATAGGGTGATATGGTACTACAAGGTCATTAAGATAAGATGGGGCCTGATTATTTAAGACCTTGTATGTGAGGAGCAGGATTTTGAATTCAATTCTGGATTTAACAGGAAGCCAATGAAGGGAAGCCAAAAGAGGAGAAATCTGCTCTCTCTTTCTAGTCCCTGTCAGTACCCTTGCTGCAGCATTTTGGATCAGCTGAAGACTTTTCAGCGAGTTTTTAGGACATCCTGATAATAAAGAATTACAGTAGTCCAGCCTGGAAGTAATAAATGCATGAACTAGTTTTTCAGCGTCACTCTGAGACAGGATATTTCTAATTTTAGAGATGTTGCGCAAATGGAAGAAAGCAGTCTTACATATTTGTTTAATATGTGCGTTGAAGGACATGTCCTGGTCAAAAATGACTCCAAGGTTCCTCACAGCATTACTGGAGACCAAGGTAATGCCATCCAGAGTAAGAATCTGCTTAGATACCATATTTCTAAGATTTTCAGGGCCGAGTACAATAACCTCAGTTTGATCTGAATTAAGAAGCAGAAAGTTAGCGGCCATCCAGGTCTTTATGTCTTTAAGACATTCCTGCAGTTTAACTAATTGGTGTGTGTTACCTGGCTTCATGGATAGACATTAAGTCCTCATGTTTGGTAAACTGTGAATTTAACACTATATATGATATCCTTAGGGACTGTGTTCTTTAAAATGGTCTACACACAGGAATATAAATGACAAGTGAAAGACAATATTCCAAAGTAAGTTAAATATACACTATATGACAATTAAAAACTCTTGTGCAAAGGAAGGAGGGAAATCTCTGTCAGTTATAATTTCCCAGGAACCTTCCTCTGTCCTCAAAGAACTGAATCATTCAGCATGGCTTACTGAGATTGCTTTCTGGGTCACAGGCAGGAGGATGGAGGAGTAGGAAAAACAGAAAAAGGTGAAGCTGACATTTTTATAGGATCAGCAATTTTCTTTCTTTAGTCTGATGTTCTTTATTATTCATCATATAAAACTTTATATCAAGCAGGCCCACAAAACACTCTGTTAAAGCTAGGGTAGGTATAAGTCCTAAGCCCAAAGCTCCTCTCCACTCTTACTTTGAAACACCTAATAAAATAAGTCTGTGCATGTGTCACAGGTTTGATTCAGAGGTGACTGCCATCATTAAGTGGGAGTTTGTTTTTTACCATGGTGGAGTCTTAAGTAAGAAAACAATTTTCATAAATAGATTGGTTCTTATACAGTGGTTTTCTACTCTACTGGAGCACTCAAAGCACTTCCCATTCATACAAGCACTTTTTTCTATGCTTCCTATCTAACATTTAGACACATTTGTGCTCCGATTGATGCATTGGAGAGTAACATGGCGTTAGTATCTTGCCCAAAGATATTTGGCACGCAGACTAAAGGAGCCAATGAGAGCCATTGGCTCCGCTTTGAGAGTCAAACACCAAATGAGTCAAATGAGGAACATCTCATTTCAATTATCTGGATGGGTGAGGGCATACTTTTGGCAATACTGTGTATCTGGATTGTGAAGTGAGCAAATTAAGTACATAATAGTAGGAGTAAACAAAATAATTATCCAAGCAATCAGATCACTTGAAATGACAGTTGGTTTCTACTTCCCCTTTTTCAATATTGCTTATCACCTTATTGTAGACTGATGAACACTCAAGTCTTTAATAATCCTTTTATAGCCTTCCAGATTTGTGGAAGTTGTTGTGATAGAGGCACAGTTTACAAAATCATGTCTGTCATAGAAAGAAAAGACTTTGCCAGTACACAGTAACTTCAACCTTATCTCCAAGCAGAAGACTGAACTCCTGTTGGAGAAATTGTTAGCTCACTTCATTCTTGCTCTTTCCAACAGTAACTAACTGATTACTTAATGTGTTGAACAAATAGAGACACATTCCAACTTTTTATTTGTTGTTTAGTCAAATTGTGATAGTCTACACTTGTGACTTAAATGAAGATCAGTTTACTTTCTATAACTTATCACAGCATTCTTTATCTCCCCACAGCAGTTCATCTTCAGACTCACCCTGAAGTTGGAATGGGCTCTGTTGTTGGTGAACTGGCCCATAGGTGTGTGCTCTGTATATCCAGGGGAGTATAACCCCTCTGAGGGGCCTGTGGGCACATGGTGGAAAATGAACCAGAAGCCTGTTTCCTGAGGGTTTACACACAAATAGACATATAGTTACAAACAGAGCTGTTAGGACAAAATGTTTTAGTTTACAGTAACTACTTTATCTGTAAAACAAAAACTATCTGTATTTCTGTTCATACATAAACATGTGCACACTCCTATACATAAACATAACCACAGAATCCGTTTTGCACTTTGCATGTCAGCCTCTGTTTTGCTATTGTTCTTTACAAGTATGTAAATGATAAAAGTTCTTATACTGGTGAGGATAAATGATACTTCCTCCCAATGGATCCTGGTAAAATCCTCAAAGTATGATCATAATTGGCACTCTATCATAGTGAAAGTGTGGCAGTGCCTCTGTTGTCTGCTTCTTTCAGAAGGTAATAGAAGTATACAGCCATTAATCTGACCTGGCAATGTGGTAATGAGAAAGAGCTCCACCTGGAGAAATGGGGATATAGGAGGGGTGGGGAAGGGTTGAGAGATGAGAAAGTGACAACTCACCTCTGAGCCTGCAGCAGCACAGTTGATGAGGTTGTTATTAGGGTTGGCAATCCAGAAAGTGGAAGTTGCACTATAGAGGAAGAGTGTTGTAAAAGAAAAAAAATGTTGGATTTCACATAAATAGTTTAAATCAGTAATGCAGAGGAGAAGAAGGAGAGAAAATAGCTTCTAAATTTTCAAAAAACGGAGAGTGTCCTCAGCAGCCAGAAGAGAGAAGGATGCGACACAGAGGATGTGGACAAGTGGGTGAAGAATTTGTCTGACAGACAGCTCACCCAAACAGAGAAAAACATCCTTGCTAAAGGGTTGAATTTTGCTGTCACGCCTAGACAAATCCCGCTAGTGGAACTGATCACAGCCACAGAAACAGCAATTCGAAACAACAATATTGCAGAAGTGGAAGCAGAGCAACTACAGACAAAAGTTTCTGCCTGTCTCAGCAATGCAAAGCCCCCAGCATCCAACATCACCATGGAGGAGAGGAAGGCACTCACATCACTTAGTAATGACAACAACATTATCATCCTTCCGGCAGACAAGGGCAGGTGCACAGTTTTGCTAAACCAGAAAGACTATCATGAGAAGATTTTGTCACTGCTCAGTGACGAAAATACTTATGAGCTCCTGAAACGAGACCCAGGAAGTGGCTACAGGAAGAGGATGATAGACTGCCTGAAGCAGTTAGAACAAGACAAGGCTATCGACCGGACCTCATACCACAGGGGAATCTACACCAAGTCTGTATGGTTTACCAAAGATACGTAAGCAGGGTGCACCTTTAAAACCGATTGTCTGTATGATCAACTCGGTCACCTATAACATTTCTAAGTTTCTGGCTTCGATCCTCAACCCGCTGGTAGCCAGCTCTGAACACCACATCCAGAACACGTTGGATTTTGTTGAGAAGGTAAGAGATGTCATTATGGAGGCAGATGAAACCATGGTCTCGTACGACGTTACATCTCTCTTCACTTGCATCCCAGTCACGGAAGCGTTGGAGGTAGTTCGTAAGAGATTACAGGATGACCTCAACCTCAGCAACAGGACCACTCTCAGCATCAACCAAGTGTGTTTGCTTTTGGAACTGTGTCCTGTCATTAATTAATTCTTCAATCTTAAATATGATCAACCTATCTCTAATAATCGGCTATGTACCACAGGCCTTCAAGGTGGCTGTAGTTAAACCTTTACTTAAAAAGCCATCTCTAGACCCAGCTGTCTTAGCTAATTATAGGCCAATCTCCAACCTTCCTTTCATATCAAAAATCCTTGAAAGAGTAGTTGTCAAACAGCTAACAGATCATCTGCAGAGGAATGGCTTATTTGAAGCGTTTCAGTCAGGTTTCAGAGCTCATCACAGCACAGAAACAGCTTTAGTGAAGGTTACAAATGATCTTCTTATGGCCTCTGACAGTGGACTCATCTCTGTGCTTGTCCTGCTAGACCTTAGTGCAGCGTTCGATACTGTCGACCATAATATCCTATTAGCGCGATTAGAGCATGCTGTAGGTATTACAGGTACTGCACTGCAGTGGTTTGTATCATATCTATCTAATAGACTCCAATTTGTACATGTAAATGGAGAGTCCTCTTCACACACTGAGGTCAATTATGGTGTTCCACAGGGTTCAGTGCTAGGACCAATTCTATTTACATTATACATGCTTCCCTTAGGCAGCATCATTAGAAGACATAGCATAAATTTTCACTGCTATGCAGATGACATGCAGCTCTATCTATCCATGAAGCCAGGTAACACACACCAATTAGTTAAACTGCAGGAATGTCTTAAAGACATAAAGACCTGGATGGCCGCTAACTTTCTGCTTCTTAATTCAGATCAAACTGAGGTTATTGTACTCGGCCCTGAAAATCTTAGAAATATGGTATCTAAGCAGATTCTTACTCTGGATGGCATTACCTTGGTCTCCAGTAATGCTGTGAGGAACCTTGGAGTCATTTTTGACCAGGACATGTCCTTCAATGCACATATTAAACAAATATGTAAGACTGCTTTCTTCCATTTGCGCAACATCTCTAAAATTAGAAATATCCTGTCTCAGAGTGACGCTGAAAAACTAGTTCATGCATTTATTACTTCCAGGCTGGACTACTGTAATTCTTTATTATCAGGATGTCCTAAAAACTCGCTGAAAAGCCTTCAGTTAATCCAAAATGCTGCAGCAAGAGTCCTGACAGGGACTAGAAAGAGAGAGCAGATTTCTCCTCTTTTGGCTTCCCTTCATTGGCTTCCTGTTAAATCCAGAATTGAATTCAAAATCCTGCTCCTCACATACAAGGTCTTAAATAATCAGGCCCCATCTTATCTTAATGACCTTGTAGTACCATATCACCCTATTAGAGCACTTCGCTCTTGCACTGCAGGCTTACTTGTTGTTCCTAGAGTATTTAAAAGTAGAATGGGAGGCAGAGCCTTCAGTTTTCAGGCCCCTCTTCTGTGGAACCAGCTTCCAGTTTGGATTCGGGAGACAGACACTATCTCTACTTTCAAGATTAGGCTTAAAACTTTCCTTTTTGCTAAAGCATATAGTTAGGGCTGGACCAGGTGACCCTGAATCCTCCCTTAGTTATGCTGCAATAGACGTAGGCTGCCGGGGATTCCCATGATGCATTGAGTTTTTCCTTTCCAGTCACCTTTCTCACTCACTATGTGTTAATAGACCTCTCTGCATCGAATCATATCTGTTATTAACCTCTGTCTCTCTTCCACAGCATGTCTTTATCCTGTTTTCCTTCTTTCACCCCAACCGGTCGCAGCAGATGGCCGCCCCTCCCTGAGCCTGGTTCTGCCGGAGGTTTCTTCCTGTTAAAAGGGAGTTTTTCCTTCCCACTGTCGCCAAAGTGCTTGCTCATAGGGGGTCATATGATTGTTGGGTTTTTCTCTGTATTTATTATTGTGCGATCTATTGTACAATATAAAGTGCCTTGAGGCGACATTTGTTGTGATTTGGCGCTATATAAATAAAATTGAATTGAAAAAATTGAATTGTCCTTATTCCACCGATTTCACATACAAAAGTCATTTCTACAGGCAGAAACATGAGTGGGCCATGGGTTCCCCAGTTTCACCCATCGTGGCCAATTTGTACAGGGAGTGCAGAATTATTAGGCAAATGAGTATTTTGTCCACATCATCCTCTTCATGCATGTTGTCTTACTCCAAGCTATGTAGGCTCGAAAGCCTACTACCAATTAAGCATATTAGGTGACGTGCATCTCTGTAATGAGAAGGGGTGTGGTCTAATGACATCAACACCCTATATCAGGTGTGCATAATTATTAGGCAACTTCCTTTCCTTTGGCAACATGGGTCAAAAGAAGGACTTGACAGGCTCAGAAAAGTCAAAAATAGTGAGCTATCTTGCAGAGGGATGCAGCAGTCTTAAAATTGCAAAGCTTCTGAAGCGTGATCATCGAACAATCAAGCGTTTCATTCAAAACAGTCAACAGGGTCGCAAGAAGTGTGTGGAAAAACCAAGGCGCAAAATAACTGCCCATGAACTGAGAAAAGTCGAGCGTGCAGCTGCCAAGATGCCACTTGCCACCAGTTTGGCCATATTTCAGAGCTGCAACATCACTGGAGTGCCCAAAAGCACAAGGTGTGCAATACTCAGAGACATGGCCAAGGTAAGAAAGGCTGAAAGACGACCACCACTGAACAAGACACACAAGCTGAAACGTCAAGACTGGGCCAAGAAATATCTCAAGACTGATTTTTCCAAGGTTTTATGGACTGATGAAATGAGAGTGAGTCTTGATGGGCCAGATGGATGGGCCCGTGGCTGGATTGGTAAAGGGCAGAGAGCTCCAGTCCGACTCAGACGCCAGCAAGGTGGAGGTGGAGTACTGGTTTGGGCTGGTATCATCAAAGATGAGCTTGTGGGGCCTTTTCGGGTTGAGGATGGAGTCAAGCTCAACTCCCAGTCCTACTGCCAGTTTCTGGAAGACACCTTCTTCAAGCAGTGGTACAGGAAGAATTCTGCATCCTTCAAGAAAAACATGATTTTCATGCAGGACAATGCTCCATCACACGCGTCCAAGTACTCCACAGCGTGGCTGGCAAGAAAGGGTATAAAAGAAGAAAAACTAATGACATGGCCTCCTTGTTCACCTGATCTGAACCCCATTGAGAACCTGTGGTCCATCATCAAATGTGAGATTTACAAGGAGGGAAAACAGTACACCTCTCTGAACAGTGTCTGGGAGGCTGTGGTTGCTGCTGCACGCAATGTTGATGGTGAACAGATCAAAACACTGACAGAATCCATGGATGGCAGGCTTTTGAGTGTCCTTGCAAAGAAAGGTGGCTATATTGGTCGCTGATTTGTTTTTGTTTTGTTTTTGAATGTCAGAAATGTATATTTGTGAATGTGGAGATGTTATATTGGTTTCACTGGTAAAAATAAATAATTGAAATGGGTATATATTTGTTTTTTGTTAAGTTGCCTAATAATTATGCACAGTAATAGTCACCTGCACACACAGATATCCCCCTAAAATAGCTAAAACTAAAAACAAACTAAAAACTACTTCCAAAAACATTCAGCTTTGATATTAATTACAAAGTATTAATACTTTGAGTTTTTTGGGTTCATTGAGAACATGGTTGTTGTTCAATAATAAAATTGTTCCTCAAAAATACAACTTGCCTAATAATTCTGCACTCCCTGTACATGGAAGAAGTGGAAAAGAGGGCTCTGTTATCCTACCCAGGAACACCACCAAGCCATTGGTTCAGATATGTGGATGACACCTGGGTGAAAATCAAATCTCAGGACGTACCACATTTCATGGATCACATTAACTCGGTGGACCAACACATCAAATTCACCAGGGAGGATATGAAAAGTGGCAGGTTAGCCTTCTTAGACTGTGAGATTTCCATCAGTATTGGGGGACATCTAAACGGTGATGTGTACCGTAAACCTACACATACGGATCAGTATTTAAGGTTTGACTCTCATCATCAACTGGAGCACAAACTGGGTGTCATCAGGACGCTACAACACAGAGCGAACACCATCCCCACAGACACAGCGGCCAGGGAGGCAGAAGAACAGCACATCAAGAAGGCCCTGAGTAAATGTGGTTATCCCAGGTGGACTTTTGTCAAAGCTGAGAAGGCTCCTAAAGAAAGCTCCAGCAGATCCAGGAGAGAAGGACAACCGCTGCCTAAGCAAAAACCTGTAGTAATCCGTTATGTGTCAGGAGTATCGGAGCAGTTGAGACGCATTTTTTCTAAACACCGCGTCTCTGTGGCTTTTAAACCCCAAAACACGCTGCGCCAAATATTGGTCCACCCCAAGGATCGGGTCCCCCGACACAAACAGAGTAACATAGTGTACACTGTTAAGTGCCAGGAGGATTGCCAGGATTTATACATCGGGGAAACCAAACAACCTCTGGCAAAGCAGATGGCACAACACAGAAGAGCTACCTCGTCAGGCCAGGACTCTGCAGTCTATTTACACCTACAGGCCAGTGGACACTCTTTCAATGATGAGGATGTACACATCCTGGACAGGGAGGAACGCTGGTTTGAGTGTGGAGTCAAGGAGGCCATTTACGTAAAAAGGGAAAGACCATCTCTGAATCGAGGAGGGGGCCTAAGGGTACATCTTTCGCCATCTTACAACGCTGTGATTGCAGCCATTCCCCAACTCTCTGTGAATGCAAATTCTCATGACCATTGATCAAAGACCAGTGATCATGTGCAAAAATGGACAATGTTTGTTTATAATTTACATCTATGTCTGGATCTGAAATCAGTCCTGCAGGGTGCTAGAACATGAAGGAAACTCTACACGAGTAAGGACTTATGTGGAAGTCGGAGTGTCCCTCTTGGGGGGACACTCCCACAGGGCTTAAATCTGGGACTCTCTACCATTTGGACTTCTTGTTTCTCTGAGCAGTTTTTTCCAGGGCATACATCTGTAAAATCTTCCCACATACATCTTTAACAACTTTAACAGACAAGAAATGAGTGTACAAATTTGACTTTTGAATTTATTTGTTTAAAGATTCTCCTCTCGCCCCTGCGGGTGGTCTATCGTTCAAGCTCGGGTCGTCTACCAGAGGGGCCTGGAACTTGAGGGTCCTGTGCAGTATCTTTTCTGTTCCTAGGACTGCGCCCTTCTGGAGAGAGATCTCAGATGTTCATCCTGCGATTTGCTGGAGCCACTCACCTAGTTTAGGGTCACTGCACCGAGTGCTCCGATTACCTTATTTTCTCAAGTTCTTCGTTCAGCCCTTGGTACTTCTTCAGCTTCTTGTGTTCCTTCTTCCTGATGTTGCTGTCATTTGGTATAGTTACATCTATCACTACGCCCGTCTTCCTCTCCTTGTCCACCACTATTTGTTTGCCATTTTGTCTATATTTATCTGCAAGTCCCACAGAATCTTGGTTATGGTGTTCCTTGGATCTTAGAGCTTGTTACTGCCATCTGTGCTGTCTTTCAGTCCAGCTTTGTCCAGCCACTGGTAAGACTTCTAGATATCAGCCACTTCCTGTATCTGCCAGTAGTAGGGGCCTGTCCTTCCATGATGGTTCCTCCTATTCCTCCTCTTTCTTGGGTTTCTGCTGCCTGAGGTAGTCACTGAGCATCCGGTCGGTTGTGGCCATCTTTCTGATGTACTCGTGGATGTCGGCCTCCTTCCTCCCGCTTAGCGTACAGTCTCAGGGTGCTGGACTTGGGGTGAAACCCTCCATGCATGGTGAGGAGCTCCCTCGTCTTGATGTCAGTGGCTTCTATCTCCTCCTTTGTCCAGCTTATTATCCCAGCGGGCTATCTGATGACTGACAAGGAGTAGGTGTTGAAAGCCCGGATCTTTTTTTTACCGTTCCTAAGGACTTAGGTGGTTGCAACTTTTCTAGCAGCCTCTTCTTGGTTCCCATTTGCCTATGGGACAACAAGTCATCAATCCAGACAGTGCACGGTCTGGTGGGCCTGCAGTCTTACAGTCTCAGGTGACTGTTCTGTCTACCAGTAGCTGGTGTTTTGCCCCAATTCTTACTAAATCCTGTTCAGGGAGGTTGCAGTGATGTGCTTTAAGATCCAACAGCCACTGAGCATTGCCGTTATGTGTTGCATCCTTCTCCCATATGCTCTTCCAGTCATTTGGTGGTGCTGTTCCACTAAGAGTATACCTTGGATGGTTCTGTTGAGAACAGCTGATTTATTCTCCTGCCTTCTATCTCTCTGGTATATCTCTTTAAGCGGCTGGCCAAGGCTGTGTGTCTTTGCTTGGCAGTTTCCAAGCCTCAGGTATGGACAGCTTGCTGTACTTCTTAGGCACCTTCTTCATCTCACCTTTCTGCAGCTAACTTCCTTCTGTTGGCTATCTTCCTCCATGCTACCTCTAGTCTCCTTCTCCACGGAGGGTAGTGATCCTTGTGGCTGTTCAACTTGTAGCCAAGCATCTCACTGATCACTGCTGCCGTACTAGATCTTGGTAACCGGCTATGCCACTTCTTACCACTGTGTCTTGATTGGTTAATGCAGCTGACTTCCGAGCCGGTATGGGGGGTCCTAGGGACCCTTACTGGATACAGATGCCCCAGTTGTATCGGGATTCAAACCCACGACTCTCATAAGATGGAAGTGGCTCCAGAACAGCACCGGCATGAAGTAGGTGAAGGAGGAATAATAGATGCATTAAAAATACATTACATTCACAGGGTTCCCCTTTTGTCCACTAGTTCAATATCCATGCTAGACAGTTAGAATTCAACAAGTCTTGTAAAGTTTTGCTTGTCATTCATCCTTATTTAGCAAAAAATAATCCTCATGAAGTACCCAGCATATGTATGCAGGTATATGTAATGATTGGGACAGAGATTGTGTCACCACCTCATATCATGATCACAGAGCTTTTAACCACCGTCTTTATCAATGAACGAAAGCTCTCTCTTTATCCACGCTCTACCTTTCCACCAAGTTTCATGATGTACAAATGGCACTGATCACAGACCTCCACCTCTGCTTTTGCCTTTTGCAGAAGAACAGAGTGTGTTTGCTTTCTTTCACAGTTCTCAACTTGACCTATCTGTTAACATCTCTTCTCCATTATGCAGCCTTAACAATGATTTACGCTCATCAAACCATCACCCCCTGCCGCAGCTCAATTGAGATGAGAAAGATGTTAGCTCAATGTAATCAAGGTCTCAACCAGTCCCAATCAAGGTTTAGGCCCCCTCCAGCCTCCTTGATGTGATTTCTGTCACAAGTGATGGGAGGGAGGAAGGTCTGAGAGCTAAGCTAAAAGTCACCATGCTCAATTATGTGACAATGATGTGACTTGCACAGCTCCATTACGGGAACTTGTAGTTAGTCTTAAAATGATGAATACAACAATGTAATGCAAAAGAATCATTTACATATGACGTCTGCCCAAAAAAAACAAAAAACACTTTTACTATAGGCACAGTAACATCATTCAAGGGAGAGCAAACTATATTCTTCAACCAATTTAGCTCCTATCAAGGGAAATCATGTCCAGGTTTAATGGCAAAACTGGGATTTTGTTTAAATGATTATGGTTTTTTGTTCATAATACACATTAACAGTGCATTAAAAACATCACCAAATTACTGAAAAGCATTATCACTTCCCACCATAAAGTCCTGGTGCTTATTTTACCACAGAGCAGAGTTAAGAAGAAATTCACCTCAGTCATGCTGAAAATAGTAATAAACAAATGAATGAGATATTTAGTGGAGCACTCTATTGGCTCAGGCAGACCAAAAGTTACTTTAACAGGACCCCAAACCAACTTTCTAGCATGTCAAATGATCATGCTCTTGACTTGGTGCAAAGTAACCACTTTCTCAATGAGTGTGAATTTCAGCCTTATCCACAAACATTAGAGGAGTTACTTTTCTTCAAACTCTATGTTGAAGCTATTCAAAATAAAAGGAAAGAGTAAATATATCAGCAGGAGCAAAAGTGAAGGATAGAAAGACCATGACCATAAAAAAAGGAAAAAATACAAACTAGATGTGAGAATAGGCAAAAGTTACTAACATGCTATAGTGGCTTTACTATTCAGTCATGTCAGCTCTATGGATATCCACTTGAACCATCTGAAAGCCCACAACACTGGCTGTTACCCAGTGACTAAGTCATAATAGCCATAGGTTCTCAGAGTAGCTTATTCATCAGCTTGCTCACTCCTGTTTCTGTCTAATAGCCTCACTATAATATATGTTTATCTTTTTACTGTAGAATTAAGCTTTCAGTTCAGGGTTTCATTTCTGGCCAATTGTGCACGCTCTACTTCAAAGACGGAAGCGGATTTCAACTCACATCTGTCAGGACTGTAAGTGACTCACTCCCTGTCAGTGCATTGTTAAATAATATCTTACTGCTTGCAAAGAATGTTTTGTTAAGTTTTATATAAAATTTACACAAAAGTTGTTTTTTAAAATAATTTTACCCATTTATCATATATCAAATAACTCAAGTATACACAAAATGCAATTTTTAAATAGTGACTTAACAAAGGGAAAAATCCAAACTTACCCCTCTATGAAAAGTCAATTATTCCCTGAACCTAATAACTTATTATGCCATCATTAAAATAATCAAGTGGTTTCAATAACAGGCAATGAGTCTTTCACATCACTGTGGAGGGATTTCCGCTCACTATAATATGCAGAATTGCTTCAACTGAAAGGGTTTTTCAGCATGAACGGCCTCTTTAAAGTCACGTCAAAACATCTCAGTATACCAGTTTATAAGGCAGGACTGGTAAATATGAATATTAACAAAAGATGACAAGACAAGACAAAAAAAGACACATGCAAGGCTCAATGTATATTTAGTAAGTCAGATGATTTTTTTGTGTTGTTATGTTCTTGAATTTATTCAGCATTTGCGCCGTGTAAGGTTGCTGGCTGTTTTATCCTCAACTATTAACTGATGAAGGTCTCGTATCAAAACTAAGCAAATAAAAAGAGTCAGATAGTGTGTGGGAGTCAGCACCACTTTTTTGGGTTTTAGCATTAACAGAATCCCTTGGAATAATCTGAACACATAATTTAAAAAAATAGACCAATACCATTAGGCAACTTTTTCAATTCACTTTCAACCTCATTAAATCCAAGTAACAGCAACCCAGTCAATTTAGGTATGCCAAATGCCAAATATGGAAAAAGAAAAGAAAAAAAACATCCACTGCAGTGTTAAAGCAGCAGGTAATATACAACTAGATTACTAGGATACTTCACTCAAAAAAATGAAATTGGGTGGTTGTTACATGCACAAGATCTAAACTTGTAATTTGAACTAAATAATTCCATGTTTCTATGGCGAACATAATTAAATCATGTAACATCTGCATGAAATTCAGCAACTTAATTTGTTCTTGTTGAGATGACATCATACAATCTAGTAAGAGTGGTTAGTTGCCTGGTTCCAGCCACTCTTACTAGATTGTATGATGTCATCTCAACAAGAACAAATTAAGTTGTAACAACCACCCAATTTCATTTTTTTGAGTCGACTCACGAAATTCACAAGATCACATTAGATGTCAAACCACAGGAAAATCACTGGGGTTACAAGAGGCAGACAACCACACCACGTGTATTCTGTTACTATTTCTTATGGTTTAACTTGTCAAGGACAACAACATAAAGCATCATCAAGCATAGCTTTCCTCGTTTTGTTAAGTCTGCATTGACAGATTAATGCCATGGTGGTTCGTGCTGTTGCCTCAGAGCAAGAAGGTCCTGGGTTCGAATCCACAATGTGGCGAAGTTTGCAGTGGGTTCTCAGTGCGTACTCTGGTTTCCTCCACAGTTAAAAGTCATGCAGTTGTAAGGGTAACTGGTTATTCTAAATTACCCAAAGGTGTTGAAGTGCAAATGGTTGTTTGTCTCTGTATGATAGACTAGCGACCTGTCCAGTCTGTACCCTGCCCCTGTTACCCCATCACAGCCCAGATAAAGATAAGAAGATGGGTGGATTGGAAGTTGCTGTAAATCCGTTGAATTTTTTTTGTTGAACATTATGTAATATGAATACAACATGTACTACAGACATAAGTTACATTTCATTCATTCAACAAGATTATCATTGGTGTAACAAACAAATATTTTACTAGTTCATGTAACAAGACTGACTTTTGATGTGCCAAAGTGTTTGAACAATATAAGATGAATTTAAATAAATCTAATTAGACTAACGTGGTACAAACATGTTGGTTGAACAAAAGTCAAATTAATTGAATGTTAATGTTAATATTATGTTAAACCTACACACATATATCGTGTTGACACAACACAACCAAGATGGATTAATATAACATGATTTGTTTAGATGGAATATAAGTGGCAAGATAAAATTACGTTCATCCAAAGAATTAGTTTTTTGAGTGTTGTTCTGCAGACAATCTGAAAGCAAAATGGCTGATATTGACAGAACACTGTCACTAGCCATGGACTCATGTTGATTACATTTCATGATTTTGCACAATTGTCAATTTTTGAACTGCATGCTGAAACATATCCGTACACTGTAGAGTTAGGAATAAAAACCTTAGTAGCAAAAGGTAATTGCTTTGTATTCACTCATGTGTGTTGATGTGCTAAAACAGGTCTGTTGGGAACCGAAAAAATCAAAAAACCAAAAAAGGAAGCTTGAAGCATCTTCACTGATGCTTATATAACTAAGTGCCATATCTTTCTTTTTAATCTAAAGGGGATGATTTGGATGGATTATTTTTCCAGATGCATACTCACACACATGCACATAAAAACAAACATGCTCAAAAAAAAGGAAAAGCACTTGAGCCCTAAATGACTGTTTTAAGTAACTGTTTTCATCCCCTTCATGCAGAGGCAGTGTGGTGAGATAGAAAGTCATGTGACCTGGGCTAAACTGCTTTATAGTCTGAGTGGGTCTACCTTACAATATAAAGCACCTTGTTGTGATTTAGCGCTGAATAAATAAAACTGCACTAAATTGAATGATAGGATGAGCATGTAGTTTTAAACAGAATCTACAGTCATAAACCGTACTGTATCTTTCATGTTCATAATGGAAATGGAGTGACATGAAGACATCCTGCTTGTATTTTTATAGTCCCGCCAGTCCACAGAAATACCAACATCTTGTCATAATTTTACTATAAATAGCTGCTACTTAATATTTATCATCTCTGGAGGTTTACATGTCATTGTTTGACACACACAAACAAGCTCAGGATTGTAGCACCAGCACAAATGTTACCTGTAAATGTGGTATTAAATCTAAAGTGCTTTACAAAATAAGTGATTCTGGATTCTCCAGTGGACCATCTATCCTCGTTTTTATACCGTCAAACACATTACAGTAGCTGGAGGCATCTAACAATGAGCCCCTTGGACTGCTTTTCAGTTTTAGTTTCACTTGGTTCAGTCATTACTCAGCCAACACAAGATACAGCTAGTAACTGCAGCCAAACAACCAAATGAATAAGTCATAAGTCATACTTGGACAAGATGGTGGCACACTTGTTAAAAAACTAAATACTGTAACTTTTTTATAGTAGGTGTCATGCACAATGACCTTTTTAAAAAAAGAAGACAATGTAGGCAATGTAAGTAGACAGTTACAACTAAACAAGAAAGTCTAAAAAATCAATTGAAATACATGAAGTTCATGTACAATCAAACTTTCTTTGTGTACCTGCAATCTTGACGTGGATTGGGCACATATCCTGGATATGCTCCATCAGTGATGTCACGACACATTTTGCTATCTCTGTCTGAAGGCAGCAGGGTCCCTGCTCGAACCATCAGACCCAAACAGTGCTCAAATGTATTCCTTTCTTCTGGACCATCCTCGGTGAAAAAACAGTGGCCTAGTGTGTCATATCCCACCACATCCTTTACCTGGGAGGCAACAGAGTACATTACTGATTGTAGAATAGGTCACAATACTGCATGGGGTCCATTTCAAATCTAACTGTAGAAAAAAATGTCTATAACAAAAGTGTGAACTTTCTACAGAGTAATTCCTCATCAGAAGCTCCATTATTTATCACATGGGTTTCCTTTCTGGCTTAGAAAGTAAATTCTTGCACCAAATTTAACCCGACTTCAGCCTTGAACTCTAGTCAAGAAAAATGGTTTAATGGATAAATGGAAACTGCTGAGTGGTTGAAGTTAGGTTGAATTTGTGCTTGTTATTTGCTTTCACTTTTCAGCCACATTTAGGATAAATCTGTTTAAAGTCTGTGAAAGGCTGAACAAATTTAGGCAGACAGCAACACGCATGGGCAGCCGGCGCAGGACAGAGTAGGACTAATGCTGCGCAGGCGACAGCAGGGAATCTTGGAATATGATGACCAAAGAAGCAACCTGCTTGATATGAACCTGAAAACTACTTTAGCTGGACCCTTTCAATTTGGAGGAGTAGCCACTCTGAGTCCAACATGAATGACTGAACTCCTCAGCCTATCACTAAGCGAGAGCCCAGACACCCTTTGGAGATGTCTGTGGTCTACCCAGATTCTGTGACCATAGGTGACGGTAAGAACATTAATTAACTGCTTCAATTTCATGCTCAGCTCTCTTCACCACAACAGATCTGCAGATATTAACCTCCTGCTCCACTCATCTTTGACTCATGAATAAGACCCCAAGATACTTGCACTTGTCTTTAATAGCTTTAATCCCCCTATTATCCATGTCACACAGTGCTCAGTTTCCTTCATTTTTATTCATATATTTCATATACATCTTCATACAAACTGTTTCTTTAAGAGATTTAAAATTATATGCCCATCACTATAATAATGATTTTTTAGAATATGAGACATAACTGGAGACTAAACATAATGTAAAACCCTTTAAATTAGGTCATCGTATCTGCCTTAGTAAGAGTCACTAACACTGTCCCTAACATTACCAGGTTGCTTCTGCTCTAGTGAAGGTTAAGAGTTGCAATAATGACTCTTAGCAATAAATTACACATTTTTATGTATGCATTCTTATATATGCATAAATACATACAAAAAATACAGAAATAAATTATACAACTTCCTAACTGACCATCAGTCCATTGGAGCCATGGATAGTGACGCAGCGGGAGAAAGAGTGGTGAATGGATAAATCGCTGACAGACGTTGGAGGGTCATAGCCTCCCCTCTCATCCACATCTCCATTCATGTGAAAATGGACAGGATAGTGTCCCATGGTCTGCTGGCCCATGTGCTGCAGCTCCATCCCAGATATATGAACTGCCCTAAAACCATGCTCCACCTGGTGATGACAGTGGATAAATTACAGTCAGAGAGCTCCAGTTACTGCATCAATCAGACACAAGCAAGAATAAAAAAAGTACATGAAAAGCATTACGAGCAACACTAGTGTCAGATTTTTAAATAATTATTTTAAAGAGCTTTTTAATTTAATGTTCTATTTCTTTGTTTTGCACATAGACTGTAAATAAAAGATAAATGTAGCCACCAGTGTTGGGTGTAATTTATTTCTTTGTACTTTTTTACTGTAATCACAAGACATTGTTGATTAATGCAATAATGGGACTCCAGTTTGTTCATGTAAATCAGGGGTCTCATACCTGTGGCCCAGGGGCCACTTGCGGTCCACGTCACCCCTACTTGCAGCCCGAATATTAATGTTAAGAAATATAATGCAATTTGTCCCTTGAAGTGACTTTTTTGTTGTTTGTTGTTGACCATGTTAGGATAAGTTCTTTAAAAAGAAAAAAATGATTTAACATGAAGGCAACATGAGCAGAGAGCAGAAACGTGTTGTGACTGAGTTCAGTGAGAGAGTCAAAAACTAAAGTGTACACTTAGGTCTTCATTTTGATTTTGTTAAATACGAACAAAATGATAGCAGAAGTGCTGCCACGTGCCTGGCCACAAAGAGAGGACCAATGTGTTTATTTGGTAGTTCAATGAAAGGCTTCAGTGAGGAAAACAAATGTGTTCACGTTTGCGGTTTTGTCTTGTTATACAATATTTGAAATTAAAAGAAACAAACAAAATGCTACATTTTAGGAAATATTTCTGAGTTTTCACATATTGTTTTTTTGTACTACTTGAACACTACAGTGGCCCTCACATGAGATGTGACGGTGTCACACCGTAGCCAAGACGGTGCCAGCAGTGGCCCACAGCTCATTTAAGTTTGAGACCTCTGATGTAAATGGAGAGTCCTCTTCAAACACAAATGGAGTTCCACAGGGTTCAGTGCTAGGACATGCTTCCTTTAGGCAGCATCATTAGAAGGCATAGTATACATTTTCACTGCTATGAAGATGATACTCAGCTCTATCTATCCATGAAGCCAGGTAACACACACCAATTAGTTAAACTGCAGGAATGTCTTAAAGACATAACGACCTGGACGACCTCTAACTTCCTGCTTCTTAATTCAGATCAAACTGAGGTTATTGTACTCGGCCCTGAAAATCTTAGAAATATGTTATCTAACCAGATTCTTACTGTGGATGGCATTACCTTGGTCTTCAGTAACACTGTGAGGAAACTTGAAGTCATTTTTGACCCAGATATGTCCTTCAACGCACATATTAAACACATATGTAATACTGCTTTCTTCGATTTGGACACTCCCTGCCTCCCTCCCTTCAGTTAATCCAAAATGCTGCAGCAAAAGTACTGACAGGGACTAGAAAGAGAGAGCATATTTCTCCTGTTTTGGCTTCCCTTCATTGGCTCCCTGTTAAATCCAGAATTGAATTTAAAATCCTGCTCCTCACATAGAAGGTCTTAAATAATCGGGCTCCATCTCATCTCAATGACCTTGTAGTACCATATCACCCCATTAGAGCAGTTCACTCTCGCACGGCAGGCCTACTTGTTGTTCCTAGAGTATTTAAAAGTAGAATGGGAGGGAGACCCTTCAGTTTACAGGCCCCTAGTTATGCTGCAATAAGTCTACATTGCTGGGAGCTTCCCTTGATGCATTGAGTGTTTGTTTTTCACTCACTATGTGTTTATACACCTCTCTGAATTTAACCATTAATTATTATTAATCTCCAGCTCTCTCTCTATTATTCTCTATTAATATAGGATCTTTATCTTTTAATAGAAAGCACCTCGAGATAACTGGTGCTCCGCAGGCACAAGCATCCTCCACTGCAACCACTGAACATCCAAGGTATGGACATCGAGGCTGTGGACAGCTACAGGTACCTTGGTGTTCATCTGAACAACAAACTGGACTGGACTCATAACTCAGACGCCCTCTACAGGAAAGGGCAGAGCAGGCTGTACCTGCTTCGGAGACTCAGGTCGTTTGGAGTGGAGGGCCCACTCCTGAAGACCTTCTATGACTCTGTGGTGGCCTCAGCCATCTTTTATGGTGTGGTCTGCTGGGGGGGCAGCATCTCTGCTGGGGACAGGAAGAGACTGAACAGGCTGATCCAAAGGGCCAGCTCTGTTCTAGGATGCCCTCTGGACCCAGTGGAGGTGGTGAGTGACAGGAGAATGGCGGCTAAGCTGTCATCCCTGTTGGACAACATCTCCCACCCCATGCATGAGACTGTGAAGGCACTGAGCAGCTCCTTCAGTGGGAGACTGCGGCACCCACGGTGTGGGACGGAGAGATTTCGCAGGTCTTTCCTCCCCACTGCTGTCAGACTCTACAATAAAGACTTTTGCAGCTGATCAAACACACAAACCCACACATGTGCAATAAGACTGCTATACGTGCAATTCTTCTTCTGACGAAGTTGTGTTTTTGTATTTTCCTACTCAGTTGTATATAGTATTTGTATTTCTATTTTATTCTATTGTATATATTATTCTATTCTATTTTATTCTATTGTATATAGTATTTTATTTTATTTTATTGCATTCCAGTGTTTTCTAATTTCTGCTACATAACTTTGCACTTTTGCTGTAACAAAACAAATTTCCCACCTGTGGGACTAATAAAGGCCATCTTATCTTATCTTATCTTATCTTATCTTAAATAAAATTGAACTGAATCAAGTATGTCTTGTAATGTAGTGTAATGTAACTCATTACAGTACTAAACTCAATAATTACATCACGGTTACAATGATGTCATTCTTCAGTTCTCTGCCAGCCAGCCGAACAGAAAGAAACATGTTTTTTTCTTCCTGGACACTCTCCCGGCTACAATCAGCGGATTTCCATGCATGTGTGGGAGGTAGAAAGTGGTACAGAGATGCAGATTTTGAGTAGCGAGTATGGACATTACTTTTATTTTAACTGCAGAGAAGGACAAGAGTGTAATGATAAAGTGGGAGCTACTGAATTACTTTTAAAAGTAACAAGTGATGTGTAATACATGACTCTTGTTGAGTAATGACCCCAACACTGGTCATCACTATGACAACAGCCACCGTTTAGTGAAAAATTAAAATCAATGTAAAAAAAACTGGAACAAGACAAATCCCATAGACTACTGCGTTGAAATACGCATGTCTGCAGAATTAAAGACGGATCTTTACAGCCTGGTACATAACAAACCACAAACACAAACAAACAAACCACAAATAGTTTCGACACCATGGATCGTTTCCTTCTCAGCAACATGTCTGTATTAATTAGTCACAATTTGGATCCTGATAAATCCTGATATTTGGCAGGTTGACATCAGTGTCTGCTAGGCCTCACCTCTGCTAATTTGAGTCACCAGATTTCTTTCCATTTCATTGAAGTATTTTTAATGGAGTTATATGATAAATGATATAACTTGCTATAAAAGCAGCAACAATCCTAATAAGAGAGAGGAACAGAACAGGATGTAAAAATAATGAAAACGCTGAATTTTGGAAGGGAAGAAATAAAAAAGATGAAGATTCTTGTTACAGACAGGTATGGGCTGATGTGGAGAATGAAGCAGAATGAGAGATGGACATACCAAGAGACTCTGTGACGCCATGCAGCTATGTCCCAAAAAAGCCCAGAGAATCATGAGAACCAACACTTCTTGCAGTCACACTGGTTTTCATTACATCATAGTGTTTGTGAAAAGGCTAAAAAATGAAAGAAATTTCACCCGGATCACAGTCACCTACATTCAGCTTGCAACCAGCTAATAATTCTGGAAATAGGAGGTTTTCACACGACAGGACTTGTCCTGAGGCATTTAGCGTTTCTCACCCTCTGTATGTGTGTGTTATGCTATTTCATGTTGTACACACACCCATGCATGAGAAATATGTGACATGAGGCTGTGACGGAAATTTATAATGGAATATGATAGCTTGCCCTGGGGAAAGGGAGGCATTGAGGCAGCAGGAAGACAACCACACACTCCCCCCTCTCCTTCCTGCTTCAGTGTCTCTGTTGCCTTTTTCTGATGTTTCAGCGATGAACAGATACAGAGGCCCGAGAGTCTTAATGAGCCTTAAACTAAATTAAGATTTTAGATGTTAATGCACTTTAATTGGATTATTTGCTGTAGCGGTGCATTAATGTGCAGTAAGTCACAAGAAACAAAAGACTA
The DNA here is from genome assembly GCF_001858045.2 of Oreochromis niloticus. Lineage (NCBI taxonomy): Eukaryota > Metazoa > Chordata > Actinopteri > Cichliformes > Cichlidae > Oreochromis > Oreochromis niloticus. The sequence continues at coordinate 8,033,786 of NC_031965.2, forward strand.
TAAATTGCTTCTGTATAACAACAATGCTTAAAAATGTGTTTTTTAAGGATCTTTTTAACTTATTGCCTTTTTTAGATCTATAATGTGCAGAGCACTCTGGGTGCAATTCAGAGCTGTTGTTACAAAACTGATATTTCTAATGACCCAGAGTTTTTAGTGTAAAAACATACTTTGAGTGCCACTGAGCTGCATTTGGTTGTAATTTCTGGCAGAGAGAAAAAAAGACAAGTGTAGGCTGTGAAGGCTACGCAGAAAAAATGAAAGAGCAGGAACACGACTTTTGAAAAGTCAGTTTCCTAAAGAGCTGCTGCTGTGTCCTTTGCACTTTTCTCCCAATTTATTTGACGCATTTAAAAAAGCTCAAAGATGTTGCAGGTTACAAACAGTGACAAATACCAGATTCTGCACTTGTGTAAAAAATGATTGTCACTGATTTACAGTGGAAATCACCGTGTGCAGTTTCCGAGCAGAGTTCATTAATAAACGGATTCTTCTGTAGTGCTTTTCACAGTGCTTCATACAACATGCCTCATTCACCTTTTTAAACCCATTCATACAACCACTTTCTTCTATGCTTAGGCTCTTTCTAGCTACCATTCACACACATTCACACTCCGATCGAAGCGCAACTTGGAGTTAGTGTCTTGCCCAAGGATGTTTGGCATGCAGAATGGAGCAGACGGGGATTGAACCACCAACCTTTAAATTCATAGATGACCTGCTCTACCTTCTGGCCTTGGCATGAGGGATCTAGGATAAAAACTGTTTCTTAATTACGTAGAGCATGCTCTGATGCACCTATAACATTTGCTTGAGTGCAGACGTTCAAACAGCTGGTGAAACAAGTCCTTTAGGATGCAGTGTACTTTCTGCAGGCATGTACATGCCTTCAAGGGCAGGCAGCTGTGTGTTGTTTATCTTTTGTGAAGGTTTATGACTCTCTGCAGTGTTCTTATCTGCTGCAGAGTTGTTTCCATATCATGTCAGCATGTCGTGAGTGAGGATGCTTTGAATGGTGCAGCAGTACAAAAACACCAGAAAGTTTTAAGCCACATTAATTTGACTCAGGGTGAGCAGGAAGTACAGACCATGTTGTACTGTTTTAGAGAGACACAGTGTCCATGTAAGGTCTTCTGTGATGTATGTACCCAGAAACCCGAAACAAGAGACTCTCCACATTCTCTTTTTGGTCTTTTTGGTGTTCAGAGCCAGATTATTATTTCTCTGAACATAACATAAAAAATAAAATAACCTCTTCTCTGTATGCACACTCATCTCCATCAGATGATCAGTGCTGCGTTTTCTTCAAATGTAATGACGCTGTCTGAGTTATGAGATGATCAACAGTCATATGTGTACTGACAGTAGAGGAAAGGGCTCAAAAAACAGTCTCATGAAGCTCCTCCCCCAAGTAAGAGTTTGGAGGAGCAGTAGAGTTCAGTCCAGTTCAGTCACCTCAGCAGTTTGTAAGTGTTCAGTGTGATCTAACTTAGACTGGTCCAGGTACTCAGATGGATAAAGACACACTAGGTGTCACAACACAGTGCCCAGCAAATGTGTGCAAGTCAAGGACAAATATTCTTCCTCTGTGTCTCTGAGGAAGAGTTGGTGTACTGGACTTTTTTCTTGTTGGTATGCAGTATGAGTAATGTCTTTTATGTTTTCATCATCGTATGCTTGGGTTCAAATTGGAACCCTATGTTCATCTAGCTGTAGGATCTACAGATGGGACCAAGACCTTTCCAACCATCTGACAGTTTTTCAAATGTTGACAAAAGCTAATGTATCTGTTATCTTCGATGAAAAATGTATTTTATTAAAGTTTGTGTTACTAAATAATCAGGTTTCCAAAGTAAATGATGAAAAATGCTGTGATTGGCTAGAGTCCTGGTCAAACACACAGCGGTGGTGTTTGGTATGGTTTGTGGAGGTAGAGGTGGGACAGGATGTCTGAGGGAGCAGAAACACTTTCAAGCTGGGCAGCTGTAAAGCTCTGGCCTGGGCATGTGTCTTAGAAAAGAATTGTGCGTGCACTAATCACTCCATCTCTGGGGTTACTGAGGCAAACATGCTTCACTGGTTCCAACGTACCTCAGTAACAGCAAACCGTCGGGATCACAGCCAGCACAGAAGGCAAATACTTTGGAACAGATGTGGGCAGGCAGACTCAGGTGCTGCAGAGGCTGCTGCCCAGGGAGGGAGCAGTGACACTGGCATGCTGCACATGCAATGTTATCATCCACAGCACACCTGGGCAATGTGCCCTGAATGTGCTCCAGGTCTGTTCCACTGGACGTGGTGGTGCCAGGTGCTGTCTGAGAGTGTGGAATTAGCCCTCTATGTGAAGCATCTGCTTCACACCCCTAAGCACCGGGATACATGGGATACACATACGTGGGATTGACCATCCAGTGCTTTACATCAGTCGGAACCTGAAATTCGCTAAAGTATGATAGACGGTAAAACAGTGTTTGGCAATCTGGTGGCTGATTTCCTATGGCGAGGAGTAGATCAGGCTGGATAGATCCCAGGCCTAAGTTAGGCAGTGGGTGGATGTGACGGCAGGGTATAGCCTGTGGATTGGTTGTAGGAGGGAATGGAACAGCAGAATGGCTGAGGGTGTGGCACACCTGGAGTGCATTTACTAATTACTCTGTATAGTAGCTATGAGGCCGCGGGACGAGGAGTTTTGGCAGAGCACGCGAACAAGAATGCACTGAAGCTTGGCAGCTTTATACCATTTTCCTGTGTGTGTGTGCAGTAATCACTCCCACTCTGTGGAACTCTGCAGTTCCTGAGAAAAGTAGTTGTCATTCGTCTAGAATAAAAAGTTTTTGTTGCTTGATTCACAGGTCATAGCCTTCTTTTTAACATGTTTTTTTCTAGTCTTGGGTCCATATGATGTCAAATGTGGTCATATCCCTAATGTCACCTCAGACAGCTGAGTCAGAAGCCCCGCATATCTGCTTTTAAAATCTTATAAAAGGATTATCATTATTATTATTAAGCAGATGACAGAACACTATTCTATAGTATAGCCCAAGAATAAAAGTATGAAGCTGGGAATAAATGGCTACAACAGGTTCTCTTTAAAGGGATTGTTTTTCCATCCTTGATCGCCTGTTCACAAGGCGTTGCCTAGTGAACATAAATGACAGCTAAGAGAAGAGTATACCTTCAAATGTCCCCCGAAAGTGTCAAAGTTGAAGAACTTGCAGGCCTCATTGCCATAGCAGCTGGGCTCCATCTCACCACGAAGCAGGATATTACGACTCAGCAGGCCGACCTCAGCCCTCATATCTACCCCATCCACCTCCTCTCCCATGTGGATAAACTTGGCTTTACCTGCATACACAGATAACATGCACAGTAACACAAGTTCAAAGACACACACCACACTTCAGCTTAATGTTTAAAAATGAACACAAGTACAGAGAAAAGTGTTGTTTGCTTGCTGTGTGTGCAGCTGAGCAGATGTTTCAGATAATTACAACCGAGGACATGCTGGAGAAGCTGAGTCAGAGTCGCGTGTTTCACTTTTAAGGAGAGTTTTAAAAAAGAACTGTTGGTGTGAAAACACACTGACCTACAAAACGTCAGTGTCAGAGACAAAGAAGACGAGTTCAACTCTGAGTCAACCATAGAAAGCAGAGCACTTCTTTACCTCTGCCTTACCCACATTCAGACTTGCGGTGCATCACATGAGATAAAACTGAACTTATTTAACATCCACGCTGCACTTGCTGATAACCTTGTTGGCCAGCAAGGACAACCTTCCTCAGACAGCCTGCTGCTACAAAAGGCAGCGTGCCCTTTTGCTCCTTGAGCAGTTGCAAGGTTTAGGGGCCTATTTCTGTGGAAATGCAACTACTTCAGCAATGTGGTATTTTCCTAACTTTCAGTCTGATCTTGCCCATCGTTTTTTGATGACCAGTGCAGATCCCATAACACAGAGGGAGGTGCTTAATCAAGTCAAAAAGCACAAAACAATTTGTGCAAACATCAAATCTAACTATTTAATGCAGGAGAATCAGGGAGTTGGAAAAGGGATAGAGTCAGTGCAATTCCAATCCATTACAGTATCAGTTTTTTCCTACAAAGCCACCAAAAGAAATCAATAGCATCATAATATCTATAGATGTAAAAAAAAGAAAAAAGGAAAAAAAGGAAAAAAAGAAAGCATTAAATAAGAATTATCCTTAAGTTTGTGACCGCCTCTGTCAGTGCGCCCCAGGGTGGCTGTGGCTACAACGTAGCTTGCCATCACCAGTGTGTGAATGTGTGTGTGTGAATGGGTGGATGACTGGATATGTAAAGCGCTTTGGGGTCCTTAGGGACTATTAAAGCGCTATATAAATACAGGCCATTTACCATTTACAGTGTTTATTTGGAATTCAAAATAACAATAACAGCATCAACAAAGTAAGTGTTAAAACATTTAAAAAGACTAGAATGTAGAAAAACAGCAATTAGTTAATCCTGTGTCTGCAGTAGTTCTTATAAGTTAAAGGCAGGATAAAATAAAAGCCCTTTTACAGGTAAGTCTTACAACCATACAGGCAGTTCTGCACAAACCCAGGTGTTTGCTTTTATGGCCTCTCTCTGAATTTTGTTCAGCAACAAGGTTAAAAAGACTTTGTCTGCAAGTTACACCTTGACCAGTTTCCCAACATTCAAGAAGAAAATTCTCTGATTAAGGCTTTGGGAATACCAGCACAAGTGGCTATGTTGACTGGTTCTTTGGGGGAAAGGGTAGGACAACATTCTGCATATCAAAGATGGACTCACTGTGACATCATCCATGAGTTTGGGGCATTTTCGATCAATGCCACCATGATAGTGTTTTTGAGTCAAAATTTTATTTGGAAGCCCAATTGAGCAGATGTCTTGAAATGCTCTGAATCACACTGTAATATTATTTGTCAGATACTTTCATGAAAAATGCTCCAAAGGCACCAACGGCAGGTAAAAAAAAAGCAAAAAAAAAAGCAAAGTGTTTCTGGATTCTGTAATCATTCTAAAAATCTGTAGCGAGCAAAAAACCCCATAAACAGTCACACTGGGCCTCATAGGCAAGCTACAGTATTATGATTTTTTGTAATTATAATAAAGCCTTGGAAGGACCATTTATATCTCAGTAAAAAAAACAGTGAAGGAAAAAGCAAAGATTATCCCATGAAAAGCAGTGAGAAGTAGAAAGGACAACAAAATCAGAGTAAGTGGAAGATGGCTCTTAGAAACAATAACAGTTCTTGTCTGCCCTCCTCCACATACATATCCTCAACAACACAAATGTGCTGATTAGAAAAACTAAAGCCAAGCCAGGAAAGAAAAACTGTATCAAAGAAATATTCAAGTGTGAAATCTGAGAGACTGAGGATCATACACCCACACATGCTTAATCTCTTTTCTCCACCTACTCCCTCCACCAGAGCAGCCAGAGCTTAAAAAGTACAAAAGAACATTTTCATTCTGCTTTCATTCTGATATAAAACATCAACAGCCCAGACTTAAAGGTTTTAGATCCCTGTTCTTTACAATGCAAACAAAAAAAGAGTTACTGACTGCTGTAAATTCTTCTGCATTAAAAAGGGATGCACTAAAGTGGTTTCACTTGTATTTGCTCAATAAAAAGCAATACATTGTTTTAAGTTGGTTACTTGAAGCAGTACCGTATACTTCTTTGCGATCCCTTTGACGCTGTTGACTCCCAGATAGCACTTTGCACACTTTAGCCTAGTGACTGGTGATTGCTAGGGGTCACTGACCGTTCTTTGGGCGTTAGCAGTCGATTTCACAGCATCTGCCAGCAGCATTCAGTGACTACTCACAATTAATCATTTGCAGTTAGGACAGTCAGGAACTGTTCCCCTGAAGGAAAACAAGCCTCTCACCCCACTGGGAGAAACCCCAGTGTGCAGGTCAATCGCCCCGTCTCTCACCGAGGGAATTCCACGCTGGTAAAAGTCCAGTCCTTCTCCAGGAGACTGGTTTTTGAGTCTAAGCCATCTACTGAAGTGAACACAACGTTAATCTGTATCTTTCAACATCAGACACCAACTCGAGCTCTTATGTCGCCAGAGAGGTGAATTGTAGATTTGACTGACATGGCCTCTGACTGCACACTGGACCTGACTCGTAAAACATGTCCTCCAGGTGATGAGCCAATGAGAGGGCTGCACCTCATAGACTTAGGCCTGTGAGCTCAGAACTGGCTCTACGGTGGGACCCTGTTAATCTTGTCCTGGACACTATGTTGTGGTCATGAACTGAATTCAACCTACCAGGGGCAAAAGCCCCCTACAACATATCTCCTGGGATCACTGGGACACGCAAACCCTTCCACCATGACTCAAGGAGGCATAATCATTTAGCCCTGTTAGAACTGTCAAATGTTCAAATCATTGAGCTCAAACTGATAAATAGCCTCAGGCTGTCTTGCTCTCTTTCTCATCTATCTCCCAGCTCTCTGCTGCTAACAACAAAAACAACACTCTCCCTGTTTGTGTATAACCTCAAGGGTGGAGGACAAACTCGATTATCAGCATGTGTTCAAAAATAGTGCTGCAAAGTGGCACGTGAGCAGGAATTAATGAAACAGATTATAGTCGTGCTCAGAGTGACAAGAGCTCTGAGGAAAAGCCTCGGGCTGATAAAAGCAGGGCTTTCACTTTGGTTGGTTGGTTGGCAAAATAACAAGTGATGTCAGAGACCTAAGGAAAAAAGAGGACGCTACTAGGTCTGATATTTTTATGCAGCCAGGCAGAAAAGAAATTGCAGCAACTTCAGTGGAGACTTGAAAATAAATCTGTTACTACTGAAATGCGAACTTCATTTTTTGGTGTGTGAATTAGTGTCAGGAATCGACAGGTGGGAGAGAAAATGCCATGCCAGTTTTAGCTTCTGCAAGCACCAAGGGCTTTTCTGAGGGACAAACAGGAGGGCTGACAAAGCTGACCTGAAGAGCTATAGCATGTGAATGCAGCGAGACAGAAAAAAAAATAGTTTCTGGAAGCGAATGTTTTCATATCAGTATGCGTGATGGTGTCCAAGTGTGTGTGTGCCAACATGAATGGGCTCAGTCAAGAACATACAGTCCTCCAGGATACAGGCTAAGACTTTTCCTTGGCCCTGAGTCAGACCAAACACCTTCCACCAACTCCCACACACTGCTATAGGCTGTTTCCACCTGGCCTCTCTCACACTGCATATTTAGAAATACACAAACATACATATCCACAGAGGATGTGTTACCATCCTTTCGCTTGACTTACATTCATTTCCTGATATCTTTTTCTAAATCTAGTAATAAAAAACTACTTCCCTAATGATGAACTATCCTCTGGGAAGTTAATGATTTAAGCGATATGGAACGGTTCCCTATAAAGGAGGCAAGTCCTCACAGTGTGGAAAACATCTAATTCTCATGACAGGAGTCCTAGATAAATAAATAAATACAATAAAATTAATAAATAGAATAAATAGCAACTTCAGTGCATCAATAAAATGTCTTTATATGCTGTGGGTAAAAAACTGTTGATCTGCGCTAGCAGGTAAGTTAACATCAGAGAAAAACAATTCTATCTAATGAAGCCTGTGTGACCAAATGGAAATTTGTGCATTAGGTTAAAACTATTGTGATGTGCATCAGCGAGACAGGACATTTAATTCGTGAAGCAAACATCCTCTGGCTAACGTTAGCCTGATGGATTACAGGCCAGCTAATCTATCAAGGTTGGCTAAATTGTCCATATTCTGCATGATGATGTTGTAACTTGGCTCTCTGTCTGAACTTATCATCAGAAGATTCACAGAATATAAACCACATAGAGTTATACCTAACAGTTACATCATCCAAGTGACTTTGTGAAGAAGTCCAGATGAACAGAATTAGCTTTTTGGAATTTCCTTACCTGGATGATTGAACATGCATCGAGACATTTTAACAGTAACAGTTAGTTGGCTAATCCTAGATTGACTGTTAGTGTTACTGCTACCAAATGCTAAAATCTAATATGACTTCACGATAATAACTTAGTCATCAGGAAATACCTTACATTTACCTCTACAGTAATAGTCAATATGGAGATAAATTAGCCAGCTAGCTGTAACTTAGCTACAGTGCAAGAATCTTGTGTACAAGTCAACATTATTGTTGCAAGTGAAGAACAATAATGCAGGACAGACTCGTGCACATCTTATCGTTTTCATTTTGTTTTTGTGGACAGTGGATGAAAAAATAGAAACAGAATGCTGACTGCAGTTTACCTAATGACTAGGTGTGACATGAATTATGCTAAATTATGGTTCAGTGGGAACAGTAAACTGGCCATGCACTTGGCAGTCTGAATGCATTCGTTGCCAACTCAGGGTGTGTAGTGAACAAACTAATCTGTGGGTCACTCTTGCTTGTGCTGTTGTTACGCCATCAGTTAAATGTGACAAGTGACAACAACAGTACCTAAAAGCTTTATATTGTAAGGCAAACACTTTAGAGCACCAAAAATATTTATTAGTAAAGGAAATTATGCCACAGGATCACACCTGCCATAATGCCACTGGGTTCTCAGACCACACCTAAATCTGTTGTGCTAAGTCACTTCAAAAGAAACACCTTCTGATGGTAAAATGTTCAAAATGTTCACATTGCACTCTCCAGTTGCTTTTGCTTTCAGATAAAGCTGCATTAATGCACACACCAGGCACAAAGTGTGTGTGCATCTAAAGTGTGAAACAAACTGCCTCAGTGTGTTAAAGCTGACCAGATTGCCTTGCAGTTGCAAGAAATTGATTGAGGGTCCCTCACCTTATCCTTCAGTGATAAGTTTCCACTGGGCTCAGCCTTTTTTCATTAGGTTAGCTTCTTTCTTGTGGCTACAGCTCTCACTTTTCACCTTGTGGTACATTTTGGAGCTTTTTAAGTCTTTTAGTGCCATAAAAGTAAACTTAGTAACTTAGCAACACACTTGTCTTGATGCATTCTCAATCAATCCAGGTAAGTAAATCTCCAAAAGTTGATTCTGTTCATCTGAAAACACTATGTCCAGATGAACAGAATCAACTTTTGGAGAGTTAGCAACACACTTGGTTTTATTTTTCAATGTAGAATCAGTTCTGTCAAATAAAAAGAAAATGTGGGTTTATGACTAATGTTGAATGTTTACTTGGTACAAACCTCTTTCAGCCATTCACACAAACATCCACACTCTGATAAACACATCAGGAGCAACTCAGCGTCAGTGCCCAGGGATTCTCCTGTAACACATTACTGTTCCTGAATTCAGACATTTCAGGTGAATGTCTGAATTGTTCAAAGTACAATTTCCACGGGGGTTTCCTTCTAGATTACACAAAATGGGTTTAATTAATTATGCTTAATGCTGCAAATTTAAGATAGAAAGAGGCACCTATGTGCATGCAGTATGTGAGTCTTCCAAAGTTTTTCTTTTCTGGAGAGATGTTTTGGATTATATGAGCCAATGGCTAAAGAATGATTTGCCCAGGTCATCAAGACTCCTCCTTGCCTCCTTGGGAACAGTGGTGTCCTACCGCAGCTGAGGAAGTATGTAATGGGAGAACTGATGGTTGGTTTAGTGACTTGTACCAGACTGATTCTCAGTTTTTGGAAAAATTCTGAAACTCAAACACTAAAAATATTGACTGAACAGATGATGAACACTGACTGTGACCATGGAAGAATCTGTGACTTCATATCCAAAGACAAAGTGGAAACATAACTTCATGTGAACCAGATAGTGTATACTGGATATCTGACAAATGAATATTACCCAGTAACTTACACTGTAAAAAAAATTCCTAATATAAAAGTATTTTACTGTGTATTTTACAGTTTTGTTCTGTTCTTCTAGAATATCATTAAATTGACATAAATAGACTGTGATTTCACATTTCAAATGTAAATTAACGTAAAATCACTGTAATGTAATAAAACATAATTTTCTTGTTTTTTAAATGTATTTGTCTGTACATATGCATATTTAGATTGTTACAGTACATTCACAAATGTATCATGATTTCACAAATATGTGTCCGTTATTTGAAAGATTGAACTGTTAAATTCAAATGTAATGCTATGGAAAAATATATAAAATGATTCTTATAAACTGTTTTTACATCAAATAATAATTATTATTATTGCTTTTTTGGGCGATCGTGGCTCAAGAGTTGGCAGTTCGCCTTGTAATCAGAAAGTTGCCGGTTCGAGCCCCGGCTCAGACACTCTCGATCATTGTGTCCTTGGTCAAAACACTTCATCTACTGGTGATGGCCAGAGGGGCCGATGGTGCGATATGGCAGCCTCGCCTCTGTCAGTCTGTCCCAGGGCATGCAGTCCATTATTATTTAAACCAACTGTTAACTCTATATTTCTGTACATTTAAGTATTATTATTCATATTGCCACATTCATTGACCTTGTTTATAGGTAATTTCATTGTTTAATCACATTAACATGTTCCTAATTTAATGTTTAAAAGCACTTGAAAAAGGCAAAATCCCATGTAAAATTAGGGCAACAAACTGTATTGTCATTACTGAAAATAACCGTATTTTTATGAGAAAGTAATTTTCTGTTATTTTCTGGTATTATTTTGGCGCCCCAGCTGCCAGAATATTACTGTTTTTTTAGGATTTTTTTTTTAACAGTGTAGTATTGGGTCAAATTTCCTTGCACTCTATGTCAGTGTCTTTGAACTGCCTTGTTATATGTTAATGTTTTTATGTCTAATTCAATCAAATCTGAATGATTAAAAATGTTTTTGTGTGAGTCTCAGTCATAATAACTTAGTCTTAATCTTAGTGGGTCAGTGACTACTTCCTAAGGGACAAGCCCCACTAGTTAAAATACCTGGGACTCTCCAGCATTTGGTTTTAGAACTGAACGTGTCTCTTGGATGAGAGGTGAAACATCTTCAGATAATTTAAAGAAGTCCTGCTGCCTTCTTACAAGCCCTTAAGATTAAATTTCATGTAGATGCTTCTAGAAGGATTTTTAGATTTTGTGAGGGCAACATTATAATCATAAAAAGCCTTGGACACATACTCTATTAATACAGGGGTCTGTTCTAATACACTTTTAGTTAATCATTTAATGAAACTGAAGCAGAGTTGTCATTCAGAAAAATGAAAAATATTCAGTGTTCACCGCTAAACTAATCTGACTCTGGATAAAATCAAAGAATGGCATTCCAGTTTGTGATCTTCAGAGGTAATGACAGCTTACATTTTAAAAATTAGTTTCAGCCTTTTCAAGGTGGTGGGACTCTAGTCATGACATACTTTTTCAGTCAGTGGTACTTCAAATTCTGAAAGCAAGAACAGTACTAGTAACAGCTACAACTCTTTTTCAAAGACCTGGCTAGGACACTATGTGCCACAACTCTGAGTGAAAGCTGACATTTGACTGCGGTGCAGAATTACCAGCAGCATAAATTCCTGTCCTTACAGCCTAGAACTGCAGCACACTGTCAGCTGCCGCACTCTTACCTCTGACCTTCAACTGGTTGGATGCGCAGGTCGGACAGGGCAACAGTGTAAACTCTTCAGCCTGGTGCATTGAGTAGTCTGTACTGGCCACCACCACCCGATCCCCAGGCCCCCAGCCTGCAGGTTGGTCAGCCAGCTCCAGGATGCTGCTGTTTGACATCATGTCGATGGAAACAGAGGCCTGTGGACGAACTACAGGGTGAGATGGAAAGAGTCAGGACACAAAAAATGCAGCAACGCTGACACACCCATACTGTTATGCAATAAATATAGTCATCACAACAATTGTGCTAGCCAAGTTTGTCAATCATCAGGGCAATCAGAAAAAAGAGGTAGTGAGATTCACATTCACGTTTATATTCAAGACCTTCAGAAAACTTGACGTCTGATCTCTAGCCTTGAGGTCGAGGTTACTGAGATTTCTTATAGAGTTACCGCATTCAAAAGACTTTCATAAAACTTGAACTCTGACCTTCAGAATCAGAATCAGCATACTTTATAAATCCCTGAGGAAATTATGTGGGTTACAGTTCCTCCAATACAGTAACAGAAACAGACTAGACTATTTAGCAATACAATATGTTACAGATTTATAAATTTAAGAAATAGCACAATATAAAAAAAATCACTCAATAATAAATATCAAGGATTGACAGAGGTGATTATAATATTGACAGGAATATTACAGAGTAGAAAAGATTGTGTGCAAAAAGGGTGTAACTATTGCAGTGTTTACAGTGTATTAGATGGAGGAGTTGTACAGATAGGCAGCACGGTGGCACGGTGGTTAGCACTGTTGCTGCACAGTAAGAAGATCCTGAGTTCAATTCCACCATCAGGCCGGGGTCTTTCTGTGTGGAGTTTGCGTGTTTGCGTAGGTTCCCTCCAGGTACTCCGGCTTCCTCCCACCATCCAAAGACATGCAACATGTGGGGAAGATTTAATTGAATAATCCAAATTGCCACTGGGTGTGAATGTGAGTGCGAATGGTTGTCTGTCCCTGTGTGTTGGCCCTGCGACAGACTGGCGACCTGTCCAGGATGTACCCTGCCTCTTGCCCTATGACAGCTAGGATAGGCTCCAGTGCCCCCCGCGACCCTGAAAAGGATAAGCGAATGGATGGAGTTGTACAGATAGATGGCTACGGGCAGGAATGACCTCCTGTGTCATTCAGTGGTGCTTCTTGGTAATCACAGGCTCTCACTGAACAGTCACTGAGATTAGAACTAAGCTGAGGTTTCTAGCAGATACACCTGTGGTATCAGTTTGAAAGTCCTGTGTTGCTCCGTTCTCGAGTTATCGCATTCACAAACTTGGGCATCCACACCGCCTCTCTGCCTGCTCAGCAGGATGATGACAAAACCCCATCAGCCTTTAGCTGCTAAAAACTGTATATGTGAAGGTGAAGCTGAGGCTCTTATATAACTCCTTGAATTCTGAAACCCCTCAGAAATACTTTTCCCACTACCAATTTAATCATCATTCCCTGTCCTCACACTTTGAGAATGAAGTGTTCTCACACTGGAGGTCTACAGCTGGGCTCTTGTTAGGACAGGGAGTTGTTCTGATAGGTGGCAACATTAAAGATTTCACATTATACTGCCACTTGGCAATTAATTCACAATACATCTCAGGGGATGTCAACGAGTAACACAATGCCATGAGCAGTGTAACAAATTACTCCTACACAGAGTCAGTGCCTATTTCCTGATGAACAAACTAACTAGAGACTGCAGCGTGTTGTGCGCTCTGCTGAGAAGGTGATTTGCTGCAGACTCCAATCTCTGCAGGACCGGTACACCTCCAGGACACTGGGGCGTGCAACTCAGATCACAGCTGTCCCTTCTCACACTGGACACAGTCTGTTTGACCTGCTCCCCTCAGGCAAAAAATGCCTCCTGGCTTCAGTCCATTCGGACAAGAACCTCTCGCCATAAGAACAGTTTCTTCCCCTCTGCTGTTGGACTCATGAACAATAACCATATGATTGTTCCCACCACAAACACATGACCCTATACTGTGTTCTCTGTCATGTCTAGTAGTAGTAATAGCCTGAAGCCATACTGCTGCTTGCAGGTGATGCACTCATCATCACCTGCATTTATGTATATATCTATCTGCTTAGCACTTTTAATTTAAATTTTATGTTTATTTAAGTGTTTGTTTTACAGTATGTTTCACACGTCGCAAGTACCGAAGCAATTTCCTAATGTTGTTAACCTTCTCAACATCTGGCAATAAAACCCTTTCTGATTCTGATTATAACACTTATGGTCACACATGGAAAAGGCACCCTGTATAGACACCTTATAAATGTTCCTGAAGGCTGATGATATGGTTTTACAGCCAAAGTAAAACTGATGGTAGAAAGTGCAAATTCAGCAGTAATCTTTATCCAGATCTTTTGTCAAATAACTCAAAAAGTTGATGGAAGTGAGGCTGTGATAGGAAGGACCCGGCACTCGGCAGTTGGAGAACAGTGTTTTGATTTACACGCAGCTTTTCCGCTGCCCTCTTCAACTCACACACACCACACAGCTCTCTCCACCAGGACCTGGCAGCTACCTAAACAGGGAAGGCATGGCTGGTGTAATGACTGACAGCAGTGCCAGTCGGCCTCCCCTGGCACTGCCCCCTGAACATACTGCTCCACTCCTTCCCTGCAGCTGAGCCACAAACCACACGCCGCCACTGGCACACCAGGTATGATGGAAGAAGTGACGGAGGTCAAAAATGCTTTTTGCAGCAGGCTGTAAACATGCCTTTTAGTGGTATAAGTTTGGGCATTTTGAAATAGGAGTCTGTGAGGACTAAAACACTTTCTTAACTAACCTTAAGAGGCCATTAGAGGAACTACAGATTTTGGACCTTCTGTGTTAGCTTTTCCAGCCCTGCACTTCACTGCTTGTAATGGGTGAATGGTGAATGGACTGGTTCTAATATTGTGATTTTTAGCTGAGCAACAACTCAGTCTTTTCTTTAACTCACATCTTTTACATTTGCATTTTAAAGGTATTCACCAAATAGTTGCTTCCAACAATAACTACATTTCTGGGTGACTCCATTCAATATTCTACCACATTTATTTTATTCAAGCTTATCACAATGTGTTTGTTAACTGGATTCATGCACACTAAGCAGAGGAGGATTTCTAGTGAAGCATGACAAGCCATGTTAAGAGTGAAATTACTCATAGTCGCTGTGCTATGAATCATACAGTAACTGGGCAATAAGATGCAAAGATGCTATCTACAGACATTAAAATATCTCCTATCTCCTAAACTGTCTCTCACTCCTGTCACCACAACAGAAAAGCGCAGTGCTTGAGGTGTTAATAGCCTAAACAGGGTGTAAATTACATTCTGAGGTATCCAAATACAGTTATGGTTCAACTTTGCTTTACTCTTTCTGTACGTATATGTTCCTTCTTTGTCCTTCCTCCCTCCCTATCTCGCTCTCTATGTTGCAACGGTATCATGAAGCTGGCCTCACGCAACCTGTCACAGAACAAGAACAGTTCATTTTTCATGACTGACTGCAGTTCTTCGTGAAACATTAAGAAGATGTGATTCATTATTTTTGAAGTTCTGTTCTGTCTTTGCATTTTGTCAGCAAGTTATGAAAGCTGAAATCACATCCTCAGCTCAGAGTAAAAGCAAGCAGAAGCTTTCGTAGAATGACAGCTAGCCTACGATTGCAGTTTAATGCGTTGTGGGAGTGTGTTTGGGGGGCAAATTATAGAGTGTATAGAGTGCTTGTAGCCATTGTCAACCTTGAGAAAAGACAACACTTGAAAGCTTATCTCTATATAACTAAAATATAGGGACAAGTCCAGACAAAGGACTGTAAATCTCTGCGCAGATGGAGGTCCATGCATTCCAACCATATCAGCCCACCCCCACAGAACATGTTCTCTGAAGCACAACAAGATTGTATGTCTATATAGACTCAGTGCCACTGTATTCAGCTGCTCATTAACACAAACATGTGATCAGCCAATCACATGACTGCAACTCAATGTGATATGTAGACGTGGTCAGGAGCCCTGTTGAAGTTCAAATAGACCATCAGAATGGGGATGAAAGGTGATGTAGATGACTTTAAATGTGACATGTTTGTTGGTGCCAGCTGGGCTGGCCTGAGTATTTCAGAATCTGTTGATCTGCTGGGATTTTCCTGCACAAATACTTCTCTTGTGATAAAGAATGGTC
The DNA here is from genome assembly GCF_001858045.2 of Oreochromis niloticus. Taxonomy (NCBI): domain Eukaryota; kingdom Metazoa; phylum Chordata; class Actinopteri; order Cichliformes; family Cichlidae; genus Oreochromis; species Oreochromis niloticus. The sequence continues at coordinate 8,049,501 of NC_031965.2, forward strand.
TAAAACAATAAAAAATATGCAGTTAGCCACAGTTGTCTCAGTGAAATGAGACATTGCAGAGGTCTGAGCAGAATGGCCAGAATGATTCAAGCTGTTAGCAACAAAACTTTAGCTCAAATGACCACTTGTTACAACCAAGGTATGCACAAGGGCTCTAAACACAATATGTTGATGTTCTCTTTACTGACCGCACTGGGTGCTACCCCTGTAAACAAAGAAGGGGAAACTGGGGCTACAGCTTGCATGGGTAGCAAAATTGAACAACATGACATTGTGAGTTTAAATTTCTGTTGCCATATTCAGAAGGCATGTTCAGAACTTAGCATAATCCACATGAAAGCAAGCTTATTACAAGTTCGAAGAGCTGATGGTGGTGTAATGGTATAGGGAATATTTTCTTGGCACACTTTGGACCCCTTAGTACCATCATCAGTGCCAAAGCCTACCTGGATATTGTTTCTCACCCTCCCCTTACGACAACAGTATACCCATCTTCTGATTGCTGCTTCCAGAATGATGGTGTGTCATGTCACAAAATTTAAATCACCTTAAACTGGTTTCTTGAACATGATATAAACAATTTTAAACTGTATCTTAAGGGACTTTGTAACTAGACGTCTGTCACAAAAATATATAATTTGTTCGAATGTATTTTGTTGAACCTACAAAAGATGCAAAGACAATGTAGTCTGACAGGAATAAAGTATTTTTATACCAACAACATGATTCCAAAGAGCTATTACCCAAAAACGTGGCATATCTCAGCCTGCTCTGCCGTGCATCATTTAAATGAAGGAAAATGAAAAACAAAACAAAAGACAACGCAGGCCTAAAACTACCTACAGATGAACAATACCTGAAATTCGTGTTCTTAAGAAATAAGAAAAGACCTGATGCAGGACCCAAGAGATATGTCTGGACCAGCAGTTTATCAAAGCCTCATCAGAAATGATGTTAGTGGCTGTCAAGAAGCCATTCTTAAGGAAGGGAAACAGGAAAAAAATGCAGGGGTATGGTGCACTGTGAGAAAAAGTCTACGAGTGGAAAATATATACTCGTGCTATGCTTAAAGGTAAAAACACAATATACACGGTCAAATGATTATACCTAGTTTTCCACAGAGGAAGCGGACCCTGTAGTTGTGACACAGGCCATGAGTCTGGTCTTTGTTGAGACAGACAAAGCCATAGTCCTTGTCTTTCTTGTGGATCACATCTCCCGTCTGGTTGGATGGAATGCCGTCATGGGTTTCAGCCTGGACAGTGGAAACATGAAAGACACATGGATAAAAAGTGCTATTTTCACATTTTGCGACACACCATTGGTTTTATTCCAGCTGTCAACTGTCCTCAAGAGGACCGTCTCAAAATGTTGGGCAGTATGCTTGCTCACAGCTTGAGAGAAAAAGACAGAGAAATGTCTGGTGACTTGGCAATAGGACATTTTTTTGGGGGGGGCTGGCTTCTAAAATTGTTTGTTTTCATAAACTACATCTGAAATTTGTCTACTGGCTGGCTTATGTTATTGGCAAACAGCAGGAATTTCATAAAGGCCTCCAGCATACAGGGTTAGTCCTCAGTCTTCCATGGCTTCCCAATCCGTCTAGACACAAAAACTTACTTGGGCAGAGTCCTACACACACACATTTTTTGGAACTCTAACCTCATTCATTTTCAAACAGCTGTCACAGAAAGAATAGCATGCACCTTACTTAATTATTTTAGTCCACTGATAAGGTCCTGGGGCCTAACAGCAAGGGACTTTCTTTGTCTTATGCTGGGGAAAGTGGTACAGCAGCATGGAACAACACAGTGGAAAGGCCAGCGTAGCACAAATTGCCAACTCTCCTTGTTTTCATATGTGGTTTCAGTTATTTAATGATATTCTATAAATTTATGTGGTAACCTTTTCTTGACCGTTTCAATTGCTGTAAATCCCTGCCTGATGAAACTTTCCAACAGGGGCAATAATAAAACTGTGACCTCTTAAACTCAGCAAACTGTACTGTGACCACTAAAGTGAAAGCCAAAGCAAAAGGAAAGTATAGACATTTAGCATCTGGCACTGAGCCTCTTCACATACCTTCAGGATGTGTCAGATAATCCAAAACAAATTTGACCCAAATTACATAACATACTGGAAGAACACCACTTGGCTGCTAAACCTAGATATCCCGCTGTCTGAATTTTTAGAATGAGAACGGCAAACTTAGGAAAACAGACTTTGTCATTTTTTCCAGGGAACCTGTTCAGAGTTGTCACAGGCACGCGAGCTCTCTAAATCTTCATAATTTAAAGCCCTTATAAGAAAAAAAAAGCCAGAAAACCTAAAACTAAGAAAGGGATTTTTTTTGAAGAACATGTTCAGTTCAGCAAAGGAACAGAAGAGACATATTCTAAGGGAACTGGTGGTATGGGTGTCGGAAGCAGCGTGCCAGAACTACAGGCCTGGCATCACATGGAACAGCTGCTACTTCATGATTCCATGCTGGATGTGGCTGTGACATGTCCCAGCAGTTCACTCATGTTACAGGCATGTTTGACTGAGGACAGATCTGTTCATCCAACTGGCCAAAGACAACTGCTCACAGGAGCAGCCTCAGCTGACCCCAGTGTAGTGACTCTTCACTGAGACACTTTTAACTTGACTTTAGATGGTAAATGGTAAATGGCCTGTATTTGTATAGCGCTTTACTAGTCCCTAAGGACCCCAAAGCGCTTTACACATCCAGTCATCCACCCATTCACGCACACATTCACACACTGGTGATGGCAAGCTACATGTAGCCACAGCCACCCTGGGGCGGACTGACAGAGGCGAGGCTGCCGAACACTGGCGCCACCAGGCCCTCTGGCCACCACCAGTAGGCAACGGGTGAAGTGTCTTGCCCAAGGACCCAAGGACATATACATATATATATATATATATATATATATATATATATATATATATATATATATCTATATATATATATACATATATATATATAGATAGATATATAGATATAGATATATATATTACAGTTAGTCAGTTTTTAATATTATATGCTACTAAAGCTAGGTTATGGATACATGTAAAGATCAGCAAGCAGCAGTATGGCTTCAGGCTATTACTACTACTAGACATGACGTTTACTTTGAGTGTGCTGATGCAGAAGTGTAGAGGAGGTCAGAAGGAGTTAAAGGAGTTGCACTGTGTCTTGTGGATCGAGAGAAAGCATATGGTATTGTGCTAAAAGAGAAACTTTTGTACTGCATAAGGGAGTCAGAAGTGGCAGAGAAGTATGTGAGGGTGGTGCAGGACAGTGAGACACTTGTAAGGCGTGCAAAATGAGTGACAGATGGCTTCAAGGTGGGGATGGGATCATATCAGGGATCAGCTGCGATCCCCTTCCTGTTTGCAATACTGATGGAGAGGCTGACAGATGAGGTCAGGCTGGAGTCTCCGTAGGTTGCAGTGTTTGCAGATGATATTGTGATGTGTAGTGAGACTAGGGAGCAAGTGGAGAGGTTGAGATATGCTCTAGGGAGAAGAGGAATGAAACTCAGCAGAAGCGAGACAGATACGTGTGTGTGTGTGAATGAGAGAGTGAGGTGTAACAGTGGACATGCAAGGAGTAAGAGGTAGTGAAGGTAGATGAGTTTAAATACATGGGCTCAACCATCCAAAGCAATGGACTGTGCACAAGAGTGCAGGGAGGGTGGAGTGGGTCGAGATGAGTGTCAGGGGTGATTTGTGACAGAAGGATAGCAGCAAGAGTGAAAGATGGTAGCCTTGCTATGATGTCTGGTTTGGAGACAGTAGCACTGACAACAAGACTGGAGACTGAGCTGGTGGTGGCAGACTTGAATTTGCAAACAATTCCTTTGAGAGTGACCAGGATCGACAAGATTAAAAGCAAGAGGGACAGCTCAAATTCAGCGGTTTGGAGACAAAGTTAGAGACAAGACTGTGATGGTTTGGACTTTTGCAGCGGGATAGTGGACATAATGGGCAAAGGACATTGAAGATGGAGCTGCCAGGCAGCAAGAAAAGAGGAACACTTCAGAGAAGTTTAATCGTTGTAGTGAAGGAGGAGATGAAGAGAGTTGGCATGACAGAGAATGTCAGGGACTGGATGAGACAGATGCTGATGATATGCTGTGGTGTCCCCTAAAGGGAGAAGCTAAAAGAAGAAGAAGATCAAGATATGGTACAAGATAATGTCAGGGTTACTGTAAATCATCTAAAGCCTAGTACAAGCTGACAATGAACCAATATATAAGCAGAATTACTTCTATTAAAGAAAATCGACTGTTCAGTGACAGTTCTAAGCTTGTGACCTTGTAAACGTGAAAAAGGAAGATGGTTACAACGAGATGCATAAAATGCACTTTCAGTCAGTCGTGATCTAGTATTATTGGTGGAATTATATCAACAGCAACCTGACTGTACAAAATTTATGAAGGTTGCACGGAGATTTCTACACTTATTAGGGAATTTAAAAACTGCAGAATAGGACAGCACATTTGTTTGTTTCATTCTGTTTCCTGTGGCCAGCTCTTTGCTCCAGTTTTAGAGCCATGAGCAATGCAATTAAAGACCATCCCTAATTCAAACTAAAAGGCTAAACAAATCACAAACTATTACCAGACAACTAAATAAAAGCTGCTTTGTGATAGCTCAGCCTCCTATTTGTTTAAAGGTGATTCACCATGGCACCACTGGCAGTGTATGATTAACAGGACTGATTCCTCTCAAGGACTCCTCAACAATTAAGAAACTGTCACTCCTGTGACTGTTATTCCTTTTTTCTTTTCACTTGTCAAGTTCATTTTCTTTCTTGTAGAACTATGATCTAAGTATAACTTGGTTATGTGGAAGATATTCATTAAATCAAATCAGTGAAGTCTTTGCACATTAATGTTGTTTTTTAACAATACTCATGTACACAATGGGCAAACGTATACATTAATGTTAAACAGCTAAGCACATTTAATGAAATAGACAGTTACACTATAAACTGAATTCAGGATTTCCTAAATTTTTCTGGAATGTCCTCCCTAGGTAATAGTCAGTTGTTAATGGAACGGAATCAATTAGGAAGAACAGCAACTCAGAAACAAAGTGGTAGAACCCGTAAAATCACAGAGTGGAGTCAGCGGATGCTGAGGTGCATAGTGCAAAGAGGTCACCAACTTTCTGCAGAGTCAGTAGCTACAGACATCCAAACGTAGATCCAATGAAAGGAACTCTAAACGATTTAGCGTAACAAGACATTTTGGCCAATTTCATGCTCCCAAATTTGTGGGAACAGCTTTAGGGATGGCCTCTTCCTGTTCCAACATGACCGGATACCAGTGTAAAAAGCAAGGTCCATAAATACATGGATGAGTGAGTTTGGTGTGGAAGACCTGGACTGGCCTGCACAAAGTTCTGACCTCGACCTGATAGAACACATTTGGATGGCCCAGAAAGTTGATTGTCTTCATGTGGACATGAAAAAACACCACATCCAACAGAATCTGATTTTGGGGATTTCTTTACCTGGCTGAGCTCAGTTCAGAATCAAGAGCATTGGGATGAATTAACGGTGACTGTGAGCCAGACCAACATCAGTCTGACCTCACAAATGCACTTTTGGAAGAATGATTGAAAATTCCCCAACACTCCTAGACCTTGTGGAAAGCCTCGCAGAAGAGTTGAAGCTGTTAAAGCTTTATGTGCAGATATAATGTTAATCTCTATGGATTAAGAATGGGATGTCACTCAAGTATGCATGTGAAGGCAGACCAGTGATTTTCAATAATAACCACATAATATGCCTTAATATGATTGGTGTGATACTTGCACAGCTGGGTGTTATGACTGGCTCTTTGTGTGAGTTTGACATTACGGACCTTTTTTAGACTTCCACTTTTGTGTGTTTGTGAAAGTGTGTCGTCTCATTCTAATTTCTCTGACATCAGCTATGTAATCTTCATCTGGTCCAACAAGATGATGGACTCTTTGTAAATGTTTGAATGTCACTTAAAGTTCCAGCTTCTGAACTACTTGAAGAGAAACCCAAACTGTTTCTCCAGTGTTCAGTCTTTGCATTTTTCTGGAAAGGAACATCTTCTCACTTAGTGTAACATTTACAGACAAGGCGCTCAAACCTTACTGAAACTTATTTGGTGTAGTATTAAAGATTTAGAGTTTCTGACCAGTGGGTTTTCTAGTTGCTACAGAAGTTAATACTGCCAACATCAGCAGCTCCGATCTCTGTGTCTTGGAGAGTGAATTTGTTATATCCTCCATTCTTTGAACCATTCTTTTTCTGAGACTCAGTAATAGACAAGACAAGTATGGAGAATGGCAAGTATGCCTCCTGGGTGCTTCGTAGGTGAGGTGTTGCGAGCGTAGCTCGGTAGGTAGATAGATCATTTTTTCCACAGAGGAAATTACTGTGTTACAGCAGCATGATAAAGGGTAAAAATAGTACAGCCTAAAATACACAACAATAAACAACACAGTAAAATGTGTGGCACAGGTGCCCAGTAAGGGCTTATACTATGAGAAAGTGCAGGAATTTATAAATTTACAACTGTGATAAAAAACTAAGAAAGTAAAATTGAATTTGGTTAAAACAGTAAAAGTAAGACTGTGATTGTGTAAGAAAGAAGGGCAAATTGCATTAATGAATAATGTGTACACAATAAATGTAAGAAAAACAGCTGCATGAAGTTATAATATAAGAATATGTTTAGGATCTTCTGCCTGACAGGTGTGTTCACCTGTCACAGAATAAAGAGTTATTATACAGCTTTACAGACAATGGTAGGAATGATTTCCTGAGGGATTCTCTACGGCAGCACGGTTGAATCAGTCTGAGGGAGAAGCCGCTGTGCTGCTTTAGAAGTGTGGTGTGGAGCAGGTTTGAATGGTTGTCCATGATGGAGAGCAGTTTGTTCAGTGACTAGAAGCAATCAAACCTTCCAAAAAGTTTAACTTTTGTGAGTGCCTTTCTAAATCATGGCCAACCAACTGAACTGACCACAGGTGGACTCCAGTCAGTTTGCAGACATCTGACAGATGATCAGATGGCTACAACCGATCACCAGTGGTTTATTATGTCACATATTATATGTAGAATTTTGACATGAAATATTATTTTAATCCACTTTGGAGGTTTTAACATGAAAAATTGTGGAACAAGTGAATACTTTCCAGATGCATTGCAGTAAAGTTCAGCAAGGTAACATTAACGCATACATCCAAGCATAGATGCAAGGATGGACTCATTAACACATTAATAGTGAGAACTTTTAATTAGGGATAATAGTAACCTTTTACCTTAAACTTTTAGGAACCAACGTTGGATCATAAAATACACATTGAATTCATTTCTTAGTATTTTCTGTGAAAGATAAACTCATTTCATTTAGATTCTGTTACGGTCCTGAGTCTATGGACTCAGTGTTTTTCTGTTTGTATTAGTTTTCCTTGATTTCATGATGTGTTTTGATTTCTGTCGCTAGTATTCCTAGCTCCCTAGTTCCTTGGCATTTCTTGTGTTCTAGTTCTTAGGTTGTGGTTCAGTGTTACTTCTGTTCAGTTTCCTGTTTTACTTTGAAAGTCTGTGTACTATGTCAGTGTGTTGAGTTTTGCCTCCCCTTGTCTTGTCATGTCTGATGAGTCCCAGCTGTGCTCTCCTCCTGTTTCACATTCCCTAATTACCTCAGTATGTATTTAAGCCCTGTGTTGTTCCCTGCCAGTTGTTGCGTCCTCCACGTTTGTTGTGTGTGTATTCATTGTCGTCTACCTTCAGGTTAAAGTCATATGCATCTGCAGTCTAGTTGGGTTAAGTTGTTGTTTATGTATTGCTAAGCGTGTCTCACGAGCAATAAAGCTGCCGTTTAAGTTAATGTTTTGTCTCCGAGTCCTGCACGTGGGTCCAGCCACTGACAGCCACACAACTCATCGTGACAGATTCCTGTTTTTCTTGAGCATATTATTGTTTTGTTGCATTGTCTTAATTCCTAATGAAAGTGTCCCTTATTGTAAGTTAGGTCATGTTGTTCTCTAAGAATATCTTTACCTGAATGTCCAACGGGCTGCTACATAGGTGGTCTGGATAGGCCTTATGCAGATCAGACAATTTCTCCCAGTCTCCAGATCCCCTTTCATCATCCCTGTCAAACCAATTTGACCACTCTGCCTCTGTAGACACAAAGAAACACAAACACACACTTCTATATTGGTGGGAAGATGATGTGGTGATGATATCACCAATCAATTACTGCTCAGACAGAATACCTGGTGCCCAAATGAAATACTGGAGAGCTGTGCTGACATAACGACATACTGATTGATTGATAATACTTTACTGATCCTGAAAGAAATTGGGTTAAGGCTGCCGGCAACCAGCGCCATCTTACCCTTCTGAGCGTACATACATTACACAAACATCACATGGGAAGACAGGTCGGAGAGGTAGAACAATGGAAATACACAATATGAGGAAAGACGAGGAGAAAAAAGAACTCCACCCAGACTGATATTTGTATCAGATCAGATCATATGATTAAGAACAGAAAAGCTAAAACACAAGTTTTGGTGCATGGTGTAGCTCAGGTGTTAGAACAGGTCACCTACTAATCAGAAGGTTGGTGGTTCGATCCCTGGCTGCTCCGTTCTACATACCAAATATCCTTGGGCACGATACTAACCCCATGTTGCTCTCCAGTGCATTCATTGGTGTGTGAATGTTAAAAATATTTGCTGCTTTAAGTCAAAACAAAGCGGCGTGGGGATCCCCAGGATTTCTCTGGCAACAGCTGAAGAACCACCATATTCTGCAGGTGCTGCCGTGCAGTGTGCTCACTAGTGTCCTTCTTAACTCCTATGTTCCTCCCTCTTCTTAAAGTTACGATTGTTTCTCTGTTGCTTAGCGCTACCCACACAGATTTAATGTAGCTTTTTCCTGAGCAAGACCTCGGGATAATGTCGCATACCTCTGTTTCACAAATGCCTTTGTCTGCACAATCTGACTGGAGAGACATTAGATAGCACAAATATTGTTTTCCCACTGAAAAGATGTAGCACTGATGAGGCATTAACATAGCTTATTGACACAGCAAATATAGTCTACACCAGCAACACGTTGCTGCACTGTGTTTGATGGAACACAATTTACTGACTACATTCCTCTGTAACACCGATGTTGCAGCGACAGAGGTTTGAGTCGGGGTACTGAGTCTATACTCCAAGCAGGTGGGGATTTTTTGGTAAACATCAATAAACCTCCATTAGAAGCCGATTATCAATATTTCTACCAGCATCTTCTTCAGAACACAGCCTGTTCCATGCAGGAAGGTGCAGTTTGAGTACTGGCTTGAGCGGGCATAGCTTACGATAAAAGAAAGTGAATGCACTGATAAAAAGAAGAAATGGCAACTAATAGACAGCTAAAACTAGAAATGCGGAGTTAGCCACCAATCTTATTGCTAATGCTGCTGTTTATTTGTATATTTGTCCCTACAAAATGCTTTTGACAGCAGAAAATGTTACTGCCTGTTGATGAGGTGAACAGCTAATTAGCAAAGCGACCAGACTGTAAGCTGATAGTAGCTACAGTGGCTTGCAAAAGTATTCGGCCCCCTTGAAGTTTTCCACATTTTGTCACATTACAGCCACAAACATGAATCAATGTTATTGGAATTCCAGGTGAAAGACCAATACAAATTGGTGTACACGTGAGAAGTGGAACGAAAATCATACATGATTCCAAACATTTTTTACAAATAAATAACTGCAAAGTGGGGTGTGCGTAATTATTCAGCCCCCTGAGTCAATACTTTGTAGAACCACCTTTATCTGCAATTACAGCTGCCAGTCTTTTAGGGTATGTCTCTACCAGCTTTGCACATCTACAGACTGAAATCCTTGCCCATTCTTCTTTGCAAAACAGCTCCAGCTCAGTCAGATTAGATGGACAGCGTTTGTGAACAGCAGTTTTCAGATCTTGCCACAGATTCTGGATTGGATTTAGATCTGGACTTTGACTGGGCCATTCTAACACATGGATATGTTTTGTTTTAAACCATTCCATTGTTGCCCTGGCTTTATGTTTAGGGTCGTTGTCCTGCTGGAAGGTGAACCTCCGCCCCAGTCTCAAGTCTTTTGCAGACTCCAAGAGGTTTTCTTCCAAGATTGCCCTGTATTTGGCTCCATCCATCTTCCCATCAACTCTGACCAGCTTCCCTGTCCCTGCTGAAGAGAAGCACCCCCAGAGCATGATGCTGCCACCACCATATTTGACAGTGGGGATGTTGTGTTCAGAGTGATGTGCAGTGTTAGTTTTCCGCCACACATAGCGTTTTGCATTTTGGCCAAAAAGTTCCATTTTGGTCTCATCTGACCAGAGCACCTTCTTCCACATGTTTGCTGTGTCCCCCACATGGCTTGTGGCAAACTGCAAACGGGACTTCTTATGGTTTTCTGTTAACAATGGCTTTCTTCTTGCCACTCTTCCATAAAGGCCAACTTTGTGCAGTGCACGACTAATAGTTGTCCTATGGACAGATTCCCCCACCTGAGCTGTAGATCTCTGCAGCTCGTCCAGAGTCACCATGGGCCTCTTGGCTGCATTTCTGATCAGCGCTCTCCTTGTTCGGCCTGTGAGTTTAGGTGGACGGCCTTGTCTTGGTAGGTTTACAGTTGTGCCATACTCCTTCCATTTCTGAATGGTCGCTTGAACAGTGCTCCGTGGGATGTTCAAGGCTTGGGAAATCTTTTTGTAGCCTAAGCCTGCTTTAAATTTCTCAATAATTTTATCCCTGACCTGTCTGCTGTGTTCTTTGGACTTCATGGTGTTGTTGCTCCCAATATTCTCTTAGACAACCTCTGAGGCCATCACAGGGCAGTTGTGGAGCTGTTTTGCAAAGAAGAATGGGCAAGGATTTCAGTCTCTAGATGTGCAAAGCTGGTAGAGACATAACCTAAAAGACTGGCAGCTGTAATTGCAGCAAAAGGTGGTTCTACAAAGTATTGACTCAGGGGGCTGAATAATTACGCACACCCCACTTTGCAGTTATTTATTTGTAAAAAATGTTTGGAATCATGTATGATTTTCGTTCCACTTCTCACGTGTACACCACTTTGTATTGGTCTTTCACGTGGAATTCCAATAAAACTGATTCATGTTTGTGGCTGTAATGTGACAAAATGTGGAAAACTTCAAGGGGGCCGAATACTTTTGCAAGCCACTCTATATAACAATAACAAACTTGTTGCCATTGAATGTGTGTCTAACTACCCGTTAGCTAACATTCTCTCTTTTTTCTCAAGCATTCAAGGTTTATTTAGGTTTGGAGTTTAATTCTCTCACTTTTGAAGGTTTAACCACTGTACATTTTTTGTCAGTTTAATTTAATGGAATACATTTCTGTTCTTCAAAACTCAACTGTTTGGTCTGAACTTTGAGACGGTTCTTGGCAAAATGGTGTCTCATCTGGGATATGAACTCATGCCCCCCAGACCACTTCATTATTCAAAAAAACTGATAAAATGGACTACTTTAGGGAGTTTAATGCTTAGTTGGTAATAATGGGAACTGTTTGGGCTACCCTTGTGGGTGACTGTAACAAAAGTTTGTGGTCACTAGTGCAAGTTTTGGGAGATATATATGTATATGGTATAACTGGCAAGGTAAAGAGCACTGGAAACAGGAATGCCCTGCTCTTTAAAGGAAAAAGTTGTGTTCATATTAGTGCACCAGTAAAACCTGTTGCTTTGGCTGCCCCTATAGCTTCAGCTTCACTTGTGCTTTTGAGCGTCCTCCTGTTTCTTTGGGTACCATTGTGGTTAAATCCAGAAGCAACGGTGACTTCTGCTGCATTTATTTTGGATGGCAGTGTGTCCCTGATAAAAACTAAGTGGTGTTTAACATCTTGAGAGACACTGGGGCGCTGCATACTTTTGTCTGTGTATCTGTTCTCCCATTCTTTTCAGAAAGAAACATTTCGAAAATAGGAACCTCCATGATACACATTGATCTGTTGTGGCTATGTGTCAGCAGAGTTACCTTGGACCCACTGGCTGCTGGCAGTGACGGTGAAATGCTCCCCAAAACTTGACTGAAAAACTCGAGCGCTCCGGGCCTCTGAAGATTCCTTAGTCCCTGTTACAACAAATGCTGTTAGTGCTGTAACATAAAACTTGCTGGGTTTTCTGGATGAAAAATGCTTTGATCACGTCATATCCCATTAAAATCATGCTAGTGGCAGGGTTAGGTTTTTTAAAAAAAGATTCCTACCTTGATAGACAGCAGTGTCCTCCACAACAGAAGCCACATCACCTTTTGCCACTATAAAGGTCCAGGGATGCCTGTAGATAACAAAAACAAAAGCATATGAAGAAAGAAGCTAGAAAATGGTAGTAAATCAGACAGATAAAAGCAGTAGAACAAGGTCAGAGAATAGAATGAAAAAATGTACACGAGGCATAGAAGACAGAACAGAAGAGAATGGGAGGGAGAGCCTTCAGTTTTCAGGCCCCTCTTCTGTGGAACCAACTTCCAGTTTGGATTCGGGAGACAGACACTATCTCTACTTTCAAGATTAGGCTTAAAACTTTCCTTTTTGCTAAAGCATATAGTTAGGGCTGGACCAGGTGACCCTGAATCCTCCCTTAGTTATGCTGCAATAGACGTAGGCTGCCGGGGATTCCCATGATGCATTGAGTTTTTCCCTTCCAGTCACCTTTCTCACTCACTATGTGCTAATAGACCTCTCTGCATCGAATCATATCTGTTATTAATCTCTGTCTCTCTTCCACAGCATGTCTTTCATCCTGTTTTCCTTCTTTCACCCCAACCGGTCGCAGCAGATGGCCGCCCCTCCCTGAGCCTGGTTCTGCCGGAGGTTTCTTCCTGTTAAAAGGGAGTTTTTCCTTCCCACTGTCGCCAAAGTGCTTGCTCATAGGGGGTCATATGATTGTTGGGTTTTTCTCTGTATTTATTATTGTGCTATCTACTGTACAATATAAAGCGCCTTGAGGCGACTTTTGTTGTGATTTGGCGCTATATAAATAAAATTGAATTGAATTGAATTGAATTGAAGAGAGAGATGAAATGAATAAGAAATGAAGCTGAGCCAGAAGCAAAACAAGAAAAGGACATCAAGAGCAGAATAACAAGTGAAAAGTGATCGGAAAAGTGATCTCACACACACACACGCTCTCACACACACACACATGGGAAAAGGATTGACATATTTCTAAGTGTCAAAAATAAAAAGTGACTGGCAAGAGTGAGAGGTTCCCAGAATACATCCTTCACAATACCATATCCTGCCAGGGACAAACAAAGGACAGCTCTGTGTTATTGTGCATGATGGTTTTTTTGTTTCTTTGGACTAAAGACGTGTCTTTCTCCTGTGGAATTGGCTTCTCTTCTGAGTATTGGTGCATGTCAATTAAGGCATTACTGTCAGTTGTGCAATGTAGCTGGGTTGCAAGGACTTGCGAGTCAAACTCTGTTTATAGCCCACCTGCTGCAGGAGGTGATGCAGCCTCACCTGCAGGAGGGCATGAGGTAGTCACAGGAGCCACTGCTGAGGCATAGCTGGAGGCTCAGCTGGAGGCACACTTGAGCTTGGTTAGGTAAGAGCTGATACTGAAGGGACCATAAACTGTCTGGACTAAAAACTGCCAATAATGATTTTTCTTTTCACAGGTTCAGCATGTGCCATGTTGCAGAACTCAAAGTTTTCAAATCTTGTTTCAAGATTCAACAAGACCAATATTGCTGAAATAACGCTGTCATTGTGCTGATAGCTCAACTCAACTTGCTGCATTTGCATTCACAAGATGAGGTTCTCTCAGAAGTAGTGACAGCAAGGGAATGACTTCTGAAACTAAAACATGTTGATCTCTCTCTTGTAACTACAGGTCATTAATAAAGAACGCAATCATGGTCCTGTCTGCTTCCTTTAAGCACAGTGAGCTCTTTCTGAGAAGAATTAAATTGAAATTTATTTATATAGCACCAAATCACAACAACAGTCGCCCTAAGAAGTTTTATACTGTAAGGTAAAGACCCCACAATAATACATACAGAGAAAACCCCAACAGTCAGATGACCCCCTATGAGCAAGTGCTTTGGCGACAGTGAGAACGAAAAACTCATTTTAACAGGAAGAAACTTCCAGCAAAACCAGGCTCAGGGAGGGGCGGACATCTGCCGTGACTTGTTGGGGGTGAGGGGATGGAAACAAGACAAAAGACAGGCTGTAGAAGAGAACCAGAAGAAAATTATAATTCATAATTAAATGTAGAGTGGTGTATAAACACTCGGTGAGTGAAAAAAGGGTAATAGCTGGTTTAATAGAAGGGGGCCTGAAAGCTGAAGGCTCTGCCTCCTTTTCTATTTTAAAATACTCTAGGAACAACAAGTAAGCCTGCAGTACGACAATGAAGTGCTCTAATAGGGTGATATGGTACTATAAGGTCATTAATATAAGATGGCGCCTTATTATTTAAAACCTTGAATGTGAGGAGCAGGATTTTGAATTCGTTTCTGGATTTAACAGGGAGCCAATGAAGGGAAGCCAACATAGGAGAAATCTGCTCTCTCTTTCTAGTCCCTGTCAGTACTCTTGCTGCAGCATTTTGGATTAACTGAAGGCTTTTCAGGGAGTTTTTAGGACTTCCTGATAATAATGAATCACAGTAGTCCAGCCTAGAATAAATCCATGAGATATGATGTTGAGACAGGATGTTTCTAATTTTAGAGATTTTAGAATTTGTTCAATATGCACATTGAAGGACATATCCTGGTCAAAAATGACTCCAAGATCCCTCATGGTGTTAGTGCAGGCCAAGGTTTTTCTATCCAGAGTAAGTATATGGTTAGATACCAAGATTTTCATAGTCGCGTACAATAACCTACAATAACCAGTTTTATCTGAATTTAGAAGCAGAAAATTAGAGATTATCCAGGGCTTTATGTCTTTAGGACATTCCTGCAGTTTAACTAATTGGTGTGTTTTAATGACTTCATGGATTGATAAAGGTGGGTATCATCTGAGTAGCAGTGAAAATATATGCTACGCCTTCCAATGATACCGCCTAAGGGAAGCATGTATAATGTAAACAGAATTGGTCCTAGCACTGAACCCTGTGGAACTCTATAATTAACCTCAGTGTGTGAAGAGGACTCTCCATTTACATGAACAAATTGGAGTGTATTAGATAGATATGATATAAACCACTGCAGTGCAGTATAGGTAATACCTACAGCGTGCTCTAATCACTGTAATAAAATGTTATGGTCAGGAGTATTGAACGCTGCACAAAGGTGTACCTGGAGAAGCACAGAGAGTCCACCATCAGAGGTTATGACCTCTGATGGTGGACTCTCTAATCATTTGTAACCTTCACTAAAGCTGTTTCTGTGCTGTGATGAGCTCTGAAACCTGACTGAAACTCTTCAAATAAGCCATTCCTCTGCAGATGATCTGTTAGCTGTTTGACAACTACTCTTTCAAGGATGTTTGATATGAAAGGAAGGTTGGAGATTGGCCTATAATTAGCTAAGACAGCTGGGTCTAGAGATGGTTTTTTGAGTAAAGTTTTAACTACTGCCAGCTTGAAGGCCTGTGGTACATAGCAGATTATTAGAGATAGGTTGATCATATTTAAGATTAAAGCACTAATTAATGGAAGGACTTTTTTGAGCAGTCTTGTAGGAATGGGGTCTGAAAGACACATTTATGGTTTGGAGGAATTAATTACTGAAGTTAAGTCAGAAAGATCAATTGGAAAAAAGACTAAGTAAATATCAATAATATTGAAAGCAGCTGTACGTAATGCTCCATCTGTTAGATAGTTATGAGCAATTTTTTCTCTAATAGTTAAAATTGTATTTGGGAAGAAAATCATGAAGTCATTACTAGTGAACGTTAAAGGAATGGTTGGGTAAACAGAGCTCCGACAGTTGAAGAGAACTCTAGGGTTGTCTTTATTTTCTTCAATCATTGATGAATAAGAAGGTGACACTTTTTTAGATGGTTTATAGAGACTCTTGAGGTCCTATAAGTTGGGAGGTGGGGCAGGACCCAAAGTTTCCCAGTAGAAGATTGTCCAAAGCATCACGCTGTCTTCGCTGGTTTGCCTTCTTCCTATAGTGCATCCTGATGCTGGGTGTTCCCTAGGTAAGTGATACTCATGCACCCGGTCCAGTTCTGATGCTCGCTTGCAAATTGTTAGTGTTTTCAGTGGTGGACAGAGGTGAGCATGGGCACTTTGTCTGGTCTGCAGCTATGTAATGCCATATCCAACAAACTGTGCATTCTGACACCTTTCACCAAGAACCAGCATGAACTTTTTCAGCAATTTGAGCTGTAACAGCTCGTAAACACTGTTTATTTATTTAACCATTTGAAATCATGTACTTTTTCTCCCAGGATCCTTCTATTTGACTTGAACAGAATGATTTATACAATAAAAACAGTTATCATATGGCGATGAACTACTGTGGGCAATCCCAAAAAACAAAAACACAATGACTCCCTACCTCACCCCATACAAGCTGAGGCCAATTGATGTTTATTTTTGTATTTCTTCAGTTTCCAAATAATCAAACGAGCAGTTGCTCGTTGCACTGGTCTTTTAGCCCATTCCAGTTTTGTGCAGACCTACAATCTCACCCCTGACATCCTTTGACAGCTCTTTGGTCTTGCCCATAGTGATGTAGAGGTTGGAATAGAAGAAACTGATTTTGTGGATGGTGGTACTTTATACACTTAATAAGTTGAGATCAGGAGTATCTGTAATTGATTAACAGTAATCTGTGATATGCAGCCAACCTGTGGGAGCCTGAGGTTTGGCTGGGTTGTAGGGGATCAAATATTTATTTTACTCAATGACATCCAAATCAATTTATAACTTTTGTATTTTTCTGGATTTCTTGCTGATATTCTGTCTCAATGAAACTACAATAGAAAATTCCTGTTTAATTCTGTGGAAGTGAGCAAACTTACAAATTCTGGAGGGCATTTGGGTAATTATTGTTCGTTTGTTAGTATGTCTAAGGAGCTTTGACTGAGAACCTTCACAGACATTTGTTAGTATGGTTGTACCATTTGTTCGGTGCACTTTTTATACATATAAAATGAGTATATTTTTCCATCCATTCGCTTCCGCTTATCCTTTTCAGGGTCGCGGGGGGCGCTGGAGCCTATCCCAGCTGTCATAGGGCGAGAGGCGGGGTACACCCTGGACAGGTCGCCAGTCTGTCGCAGGGCCAACACACAGGGACAGACAACCATTCACACTCACACATTCACACCTAGTGACAATTTCGATTATCCAATTAACCTATCCCCACAAGCTGTGGAGTATATTTTTAAAATGTCAAATTACTTCGGACAAATTAAAAGTGGACATTTTTTAAGAAAACAATTGGGTTGGTATTTACACCTTAAAGCCCATCTGTCCATGCTGATTTACTTAAATTGATTTTTATGGAGCAAATAAGCATTCACAAAGTGTGTTGCTGTATTTCTGCATGCTGCCACAAGTACTGCTGTGACAGCTGCAGTAAAGATATGCAAATTACATAACTGAAAATGTATTGCAGAGTCTCATAAATTCCAGCTTATTAAAATGTCTCTGGGTGCACCACAAATTACACAGCCTCTCTCTCCTGATGACACCAGTGTCTGCCTGTTTGGCAATAGTGTAAGGAGAGCCGGCGACAAGAGTTGTTAGGCAGGAATCCCTCTGTCGCCTCAACACTGCTCCAATCCATTTAGCCCGTCCTCCACAGCATCCACAACTGTGGAAGAAAGTGCAAATTGGCAAAGGAATGTTAACTTGTGCCTCTGTCCTCAAGTCATTTATAAAACCCTCTCAGTGTTTCCCGGCTCTCATTCATTTTCATAACGCTGCACGGCTCAGAGACTAACCACAGGGCCTGCACTGCCAACATTAACCAACATCTCCTCTCAGCCCACAACAAGGGAGCTGACATTACAACTAACAAACACGGTGCAAAGCACAATCACACAAGCCTGTATTTTACTATGCAAAGTCACCTTTCCTTTCTTTTTCTCAAAAACAGAAGAGCACAGTAGTGTTGTTTGAAAAATGTCTCAGTTTACAAGTATGAACACTAATGTTAGAAAATCGGAGACCTCAACACTCATTTAGTCGTGATTCATGATTCAGTTTCCATTTCCCATGCATAATAGACACTGATTTTTTCCCCTAAACACAGTGAGGTGCAGCATAACTTAAGTTCACACAGTGCTCTTAGTTTCCACAGCATTCCATAATATGTAAGTGTGTGTCTTTTAATAAGCACACGTATGCACATTTAGTGTTTGCAGTAGGTATGTCAAGCCCACTTTACCTGAATGACAGACTGGACTGGAGGACCAACAGTGATGCTGTGTACAGGAAGGAGATGAGCAGACACGTCTTTCTAAGGACACTCAGATCCTTTAATGTGTCCAGCATCATGTTGGAGATCTTCTACCGAGCTGTGTTAGTAAGTGCTGTTTACTCTGCAGGAGCAGGATCAAAAAACTAATCCACAAGGCTGGAAGCATCAGTGGTCCGAATTTAGAGGCATTTGTCAGTGAGGGTCAGGGGTCACTGAACAAACTCCTTTCTATCATGGACAACACACCCACTCCACTCCACACTACTGAAGAAGCACAGGTCCTTCTCCCTCAGACTAATTCAACCATAAAGAACCGTTCTCTTTAAAGCTATATAATAACTCTTCATTCTTTCACAGGTGAACACACCTTTCAGGTCTGACGTTTATAGTCTACATATTACTTATTACTGCCATTTGCACTTCTCTCTTAAACACTGCCAGTCTTACTTTAACTGTTTTTAACCAACTTCATTTTTACTTTCTCCATTTTTTTATGAATGTATAAATTCCTACAGTATCTCATAGTACATGGTCCTTACCAGGTGCTCGTGGTACTTTTATTCTAAATGTGTTGTTTCAGTTTTTTAAAATCAACAACCTTTCACCTTCCACCACCTGAGGCACAGCCACCGATCTTAGATAAATGCATAACATTTGAGTCAAAGCACATTTTGTCAAATAGCAAACTGAACTGAACTTGTCATGATGCTACTTATAAACCATAATGTAACTTAACAAATAATATTTTGCTATTGTCAGCAGGTAGACTTGAAACACAGCTAAAAATGGTCACAGCCGTTTAGTTTAATGTAAATCTAAATACACTACCAGTCAAACGTTTTAGAACACCCCAGTTTTTCCATTTTTTTTATTGCAATTCATGTCGTTCAAGTCCAATGAGCTTTAAAAAAAAAATTAAGGTTACCCCAAACTGAAAATAATATACATTTCAGAATTATACAAAAAAAGCCTTTTTCAGGGAACAAAACATGGGTTAACAATTTAAAGCTGTTCTGCAGCAATGGCGGTTCATCAAGCCTTGAAAGCTGGTGCTACTAATTCCTACAGGTGTTCCAAATTTTCTGGATTACTTACAACCCCCTCTGTCTCCATAAAAGCAGTGTTGGAATACACTGTGGTAACATACCCTCGTCAGCATCACTTGAAGCGTATTGTACTGCAGAAAGGAGTGTGTTGCTACAAAAATGGTGAGAAAAAGGCGATTAACAATGGAAGAGAGACAGAAGATCATAACACCTAATGTAGATCTTTCCTACAGAGAAATTTCAAAGAAAGTCAAGCTGTCAGTGAGTACAGTTTCCTTCACCATCAAAAGGCACTCAGAAACAAACTGTGACAGGAAGAGGTCTGCAGACCCAAAGCCACAACTGAATCAGAGGACAAGTGTCTGAGAGTTAACAGCTTGTGTGATCGGCGGCTCACAGGACAACAGCTTCAAGCAGCTTAATAGCTGTAGTAAGCAAGTGGCAGTTTCAACTGTGAAGAGAAGACTTTGAGCTGCAGGTTTGACAGGACGAGTTGCAGCAAGAAAGCTTATATTTGCATGGAAATATTCTTACCCTGAGCTAAAATGAGTTTGCACACAAAATTAAATCCATTGAGCCCCATCAAACAAATCCTTTTAGTGTTCACACAGAGGAACTACCAGTTGTGGTCATTTATGTTTAGTAACGAGAAGCTAATAGACCTTGGTCTTGTCAAGTTATAAGACACCGTAGAACTCCAGCAACGCTTTAAGTGAATGTTTGTATATATTTGATCCTATATGTATACTTTTGAATGTGTAAAGTCATTAAAGACTTGTGTACTGTAGAATCAGTCCACCCTGCAATAATAACAATTCAAAGAAATCATCAAAAGCCCCAAAATGACCACGAGCAATATCTTTTATTTCAGAAAGGCAAAATCACAGGTTCGGTTACAGAGGTTAATGAAAAATTGTGTTTCAATAGCCTACCGAAAGCCGAGACTCCTGATGTATTTGCTGCCAAGCTTGGATATACTCTTCTTAGCGGAGTCCTCCAAGTTGTTAGAGCCCTCGTCATTGACCATCATCGCCAGTATGAGCCCAGGCTTTATGCCATCGACATATTTTGCAAGGCGATAACTCTCATTTTTGCTGCGGTACGTGTCAAACCTGTGAGAATGATACAGAGATTAAAAGAGAGATAGATAAAAGAAGAAAAGCACCAAATTCTTATGTCTTGTGTTCAGGGGACTTTTGAAAGCTGTCCCCTGCAAACAGTCTGCCATCATGAAATGACATCAAAAAGAGATGGAAAAGTTATTTTGCACACTTCCCACCTTGCATTTTTTGCTTCAGATGGATTTCACAGCTTGAATGAATCTCTGACGCTAGCATTTTTATTTGTAATTTAATGGTGTAAAACAGAGTTTAAAAAGCTAACCAACCAAAACCTAACCAGAAATGGTTCAGTCACGCTTGAGTAAAAAGTTGAATTGGCATTCTCCTTGTGACTAGAAAAAACTAAGACAGTTATGACTGCATTTCATTTTTTTACTTTTGACAACTGATTTTATATCCCTATGTATAAGTAAGTCTGCCGAGCTCCTCTGTCATTTTGCAGTAAAATTGCTGTCCTGCAGCAATTATGTGACCATTTGTGAAGGAATTTCTTAATTTCTATTTCAAATCTATGAGGTTCTGGCTGGATTCTGAATACATGTGGTTACTAGGAACTTCTGCCTATACGAATTTCTGTGACTATACACCAACAGCTTTGTGACACTAAAGGATTAGCAATTTTCCTCAATTTATTACAGTTAATCACCATTTATCACCAAATGTAATTGCATGTTTCAACCACCTACAGACTGACAGCAGACTGGCTCCATCTTATTGCTGTTTTATAGTCGTCTTGATGTGCCAAAGTCGCTTTGAAGAGGGCAGTTGACTGCAAGTGCTGACAGACCTGGTCCCCACCATCAAAGCAACCATTTCAGAAATCAATAAGATTGCAAATTCATTGCACATGGTCACATTAAATCTGGTTGTGGTGTGGTTTCCAATCACCTTTTTGCAGAGTGCAACTATATAAATAATTAAAAGTGAATGTAACAATAATAAAAGAGCAAAGAACAAAGATATCTTCTCTGGTTTCTTTTCAGCACTGTAACCAGACTGATAAAAATAAAAATGAATTTAAAAAAAGAATGCAAAGAATGCTTGGACACTGCTGGCATAATGGAGGGATTTTTGACGGTGCTCCCACATAAACGCAAAGCAGAAGATGGAGCATCACCAAATATGTTTCCAAACTAACTTCCTTCCAAGCCAAAGACTAGAAAATACGATGAAGCATATCTTGTCTTTGGCTTCACCTGCACAACGGTGGTGCCAAGGTAGGTATCCCCGACAGAATTAGCTTCCCCTGCATCTGCAGCGCGCGCTGGGCTGTCCAAATCACGGACAAACAGTATCCCACAGTTGTAAGTGTGTGTCCCACTGTGGGAAATTCACTTTGCATAGAGAGGCATTTTTTGAAAAATGTATTGATAGCAATGTTGAATATTCATACACAGTAAAAAAAAAAAACCCAACAACAACTGCACATAAAATAATTACACCATAACGATGGTTTGTTTTTCTGTTATTTAAAGAGGTAGCAGTTTATTTTATTGCAAACTGTAATTTATTGCAGTTTACGTTTATTTGTTTAATTGTTTACAGAAAGTTTTAGGTGTGAAATAAACTGCAGTGGAGTTTGGAAACAAAATATGGGTGTGTGTGGTTTGAGGATGTGTTTGTGCCGAATGGGAGGCCTAGCAAAAAAAAGTTTGGGAACCATTGCCTTAGGCAGTGTCATTTTCAACCAGGATATCACGTTTAATATGCATATTAAACAAATATACAGGAGTCTCAGAGTCACACTGAAAAACTAGTCCATGCACTTATTACTTCTAGGCTGGACTACTGTCATTCATTATTATCAGGATGTCCAAAAACTCCCTGATAAGCCTTCAGTTAATCCAAAATACTGCAGCAAAAGTACTGACGAAGAGAGAGCAGATTTCTCGTATATTGGCTTCCCTTCATTGGCTCCCCTGTTAAATCCAGAACTGAATTCAAAATCCTGCTCCTACATACAAGGTCTTGAATAATCAGGCCCCATCTTATCTTAATGAACTCATTGTACCACTTCAATACCATACTTTGCTCTCACTCTGCAGGCTTACTTCTTAGGGTATTTAAAAGTTTAGACTTTAGCTTTAGGAGAATTTAGGTTTCTGGCCCCTTGTTTGTGGAGCCAGCTCCCAGTTTAAGAAGACAGACATCCTCTCTACTTTTAAGAATCGGCTTGAAAATGTCCTTTTTGATGAAGCCCATGGTTAGGGATGGATCAGTGACATGAAACCCTGGCCCTGGTTTCTTCTTTATTCATCTCTGGCTTTCTTTCACAACATGTCTTTTCCTGCCTTCCTCACTTCACCCTCAATCACTCATGGGAGATGGCCGCCCCTCCCTGAGCCTTATTCTGCTGGAGGTTATATCCTGTTAAAAGGGAGTTTTTGTTTCCCACTGTCACCAAGTGCTTGAATTGTTTCATTGTTCTCTGTAGGTTGACTGTAGTTGTGATTTGGAGCTATATAAATAAAACTGAATCAAACTGAATTCAAGATCACAATCTGGACAGTAACTGTGGTCTTTATTCCTCAGCGTTACCACCAAACGTGAAAATCATTGTCACTGTATAGGAAAGGGAACACGGTTTCAGAATCCCTTTCTGACATGACTGCCAAGGTGCATCTTTGTGACAGTAGTGGCAGTTGGTAAGACTTCATTCATGAAATGAGAATTTTTTGATGCATTGTTATGTTTTACCATAAAATGTCCATTGTAAATGACACGCTCACTTTTGAAACAAATGTTACTAAAGGGTCATGATAAATGACCCTTTAGTACCAGTTTACTTTTGAACAACTGACATTCACTGGTAACAATCTCTCTTCAAAAGAGGGCTTACACTAATATTGCTCAATAATATATTTATGTCAGTTTACTGGACCTAGTGGCCTAATGGCTGAATAGATTTTATTATTTATGAAAGGATATTAAGCATGTCACAGATTTCTGAATGTAATATCCGTCTGTAAAACACCATTAGATTTATTAAGAGCACATTTGTCTACTTCATTACAACCCTTAATTAGAAGCTTATGAGGCGCCAGTTACTAGATCATTACTTCTCTAATTAAGTCTCCAGATTTTACTGCAGCTCTGATGCAACCCTTATGTTCAAGAGGAACTTCACCTGTCATCATGCAGCACCTCTCCTGTCTTGGGGTCAATTATGTGGATTATGATGCCTCGATTCCCCCAGCTTCTTTGGAACAGATAGTTGTTTTGACTGCTCTCTCTGGGATGGAGGGTCTTGTTGAGGAATGTCCAGGACAGCTTCCTTTCTCCGTGAATCTCTAGTGTCCCCCCTGTCCCCACGCCAATGTACTTTCTCCCAAAGTAGCTGTGCTCCTCATCGCTGTCATCCAGTCTATGGACAAGAATGGAGAATGAGAAATGTTTTGACAGTATGCTTGTTTTCACGTGGCTTTGAGACACGGAGTGCACTTTAGTTAGCCTTGATGTGGGTTTATACAAACAAATTACTTGCAGAATAATTTTTAAGAGGTTTTTTTTCTCTTCCAAGAATAAACCCCCCCCAAAAACTTTTATGTCAGTGTTGTTACATAGTTGGTCTTAAGGAGAGACAGAAGAATCAAATAACAAATGTTAAGGGATTTTTTAGGACTTTAGGAATTTTATTATGTTATGCTTAAAAGTACATTTCATCTAGATGTGTTTGCTCTTTCAGTGTTCAGCTTAAATAGAGAAGTTACGCTCTGTTCAACAGGAAGCCTGCATGCAGCACAGTTCTATTTTATCTCTTCCTGTACATGCTACACGAATATGCTTGGGGTATAAATAAAGCCTGACAACTGTTCCAGGGTGCGAGTCTCCATGAGTCTCACCCGTGTACACGCTACCCTGTCTGTCTGAGTGTCTTTATTCTGACCTGAGTTGCAATACAGGAAAACTCCTGACAACAAGAGAGTGATAGAGTACAAGTCCTGTACAACAAGCCAGGCTCCTGATTCTCATGATTACTTTACTTAAAAATTAGTCTTTTGTTAAATTAAAAAAAAAATATATTTTAGAGTTTGTGTCTGATTAGGTAAAAAGTATGCCGTCAAATTTATGAAACATGATGAAGACAACAAAGATGGCATCATTTAACACTTTTTAATAACCATAACAAAAGAAAAAGCAATTATTACATAAACTAGTAAAAAGTTCTTTTACTGTTTACTAACAGCAAAATTATAATAATTTTTTTAAAATAATCACGAGTAGTCTAATATAATAATGTTTGTTATTAGTTTGTGTGCAACAACAAATTCACTATTTAATACACTATCATAACTGATAAGAAAAGACAACACATTGGGATATAAAACATATTTGTTTATTACTACCTGTTACGTTCCCCTGAGGGGTCTAGGCGGTGAGGGGGAAGTAACAAAAAGTGTCCGGGTCAGAAAAGGAGACAAGAAGGCATAAGGGTTAAATTAAAGAGTTTAATTAAAGTAGCTCAACTAAAAGAGACGGACAAGCCGCTATCACCATTTAAGAAAACAAACAAAACTCAGGCGTTGGTCAATAAAGTAAAACGTAAGCCAAAAAGAAAGAGAGCAGCTCACTAGCTGCAAACACCACAAACACTCAGCTCACTAGCTGTAACCACTCACATGGCACTCAGGCCCAGAGCTCACCTTTCCCTGGGCTTAAATACTTTTAATTACTGACGAGAGTCAGCTGTGTAAAGGAGAAAAGGTGGCACCTCAGGCAAAAGAGATTGAAGGACACGCCCACACAGGCACCTTCAGGAGGAGGCCCTGCTAGGGCCGTAACACTACCGTATATTGAGGTTGTTCTGTTTCATTACTGATCTTATTCTTCTCTTGTCTCATTCTACCATTCTGTCTGTGGTGTCACACAAACCTCAGCGTTCTTTGGAGTCAGTCCCCTGATGTATGTGTCACAAGAATTCTCGGATGGGTCTCAGGACCAAGTCGCTCCATTTTAGCCAAACCACAATCCTTTCTTTACCACTCAGTTTACTTTTAGTCTTGTGATTCACACTATTGCCACCACACCTTCCTACTTATACCTTCTTTCAAACAAGTATAATCACTGTTTTTTAAACACGGTGTATCCACCAATTAGTAAACCTTGTACAAATCTTACACTTAAGTATTTTCTTAAAAGCAAATAGTGTTCTCATTCTGCTACATTTTATAAACCCTCACCTTCCAAATAGCGAGATGGTGAGGTTGCCTTTATAAGGACAGTCTGGGCTTCCAATGTGCAGCTCCCCCTTGTTCCCAATCAGAATGTGTTTTGTCCGAAGTAGTATATGCCGGTTGGTGTCAGCAATCACCAGCTTTCCTGTGGGGAAGAGAGAAGGGTGGGTGAGTGATGAAGCCTCCTGGCAGGTCTTTCATGCCCCTGTGCCCACATACTCCTTCTGTCTTCCTACCATTTATGGCCCTGAACTCAGGCTTTCCACACAAACACATAGATGGATGTAGCTTGCCAGCTATCTCTTTTACTTTGTCTCTAATTCAATGATTTCAGCTCAGTAGTATTCAATGATAAGCATTAAGTGATACATTCTGCATGTATTACTTCTCTCACAATGACCATAGCCCTTTGTCCATCACATTTTTGTCATTAATTAAAATGATTTCTTTTGCACAATATACTCTATATACTTTTCACTTTTAAATTAATCTCAGACCATCAAGGAATCCTACAGGGAATTGGGAACAATGAAGAAGCCGCTAAGAAACTGCAACCATCAAATGCCTGCAGAGTGAGGGACAATCAGCACCTACACTCTGCCAGTCATCAGATACCCTGCTGGAACAATCAGCTGGCCAACGGAGGAGAAACAAGCCACTGACATCAAGACAAGGAAGCTCCTTATCATTATACTAGTGAGCAGTCATAGATGTACAGGGTGTATAGTAGGGGGTTGAGAACGCAGCTCTGCAGGGATACCGTGCCGAGAGACGGGAAGGGGTTCAGACTGATTGATGCTGGTTGGTGAGGAAGCCTTTGATCCAGGAGCAGGTGGCAGAGGGTATCAAAGGTGGTCCAGTTAGGTTTGCTCCACTTCCTGTTCTCCAGATGGCTCAGCGCTCTGTGAATGGTGATGTGATGGCATCCTCTGTGGATAAATTTGCTATGTAAGAAAACTGGTAGGGGTCAAGGGAGCGGGGTAGACAGTCTCTGATGTGCTGGGATGCTATCCACTCGAAACACTTCATGACAGACTAGAGGTCTGTAGTCTTTGAGGCTGTTTATACCAGTCTTTTGGGGGATGGAAATGATGGTGGAGGCCTTCAGATAGGTGGGAACGATGGCATGAGTCGGAGAGAGGTTGAGGAGGCCTGCTGAGAATCTCTGCCAGTTGGTCTACACAGACTTGGACCAACTGGCAGAGTGGCAAAATTTGTTAAGCTCCTCTGAGATTGAGGCTGCTGTTGGGGGTTGGGGGGTTGTGCCCAGGACTTGGATGCCTCTCCACACCTGGTGGGGTTGTTATCAGTAAGGAAGCCCTCTATCCTCCTCCTGTAGGCCTCCTTGGCCTGTTTGATGCCCCTCCTCAGGTTGGCTCTCGCAATGCTATACAGTGAACTGTCCCTGACCCTAACCCTTAACCCTTTTCGAAATGACATCCCTACTGCTGATATTACACAATCCACTACTTTTCTCTGGTGGGTCTTTGTTGGGTTCAGCTAAATTCAAACCACTGCAACTATGTGACACTTTTTGTTACCTCTGAAGCATATAAGAATTCTACCAATCATGGTCTCTTTCTTCTTCCTCTCTCTTGCTAGTTTTTTCCTATACTGAAGCTTTTCTTCACCGGTCTCCTGAAATATCACTTTAGAGAAGGATAAAGACATGATAGATTCATTCAGTTTACCTCCGCTGAGAATCTCAATAGAGTGGACAGTAGCTGAAGTTGTGAGAAGGACCTTCCTGCCATAACTGATCGTCACACGGTGGTCTTCACTGTGTCCTGGCATCCATGGTTGCAGTCCTGGCTCCTTATCTGGGCATACTGAATGACACAGAAAAAAACACAGTTAATTTTCATCAGTCTTGGAATGAGACCAACATGTGTACATTTTACTCATGAAAAGACTTCAGAACACTTGGTTCAGCATAATTTTTACATCCATGTTTTAGGGACAAATATTATACACTGTTACATGGTGAATATTTTTCAGTTACATTTTATAGACATCAAAAAATACAGACGTTTAAAATACACAGATGGCCAACAAAGCAAAGGAAAATGAAATATAGAGTCTCTTAGTACAATACTCCCTAGCATTGATTGTCCTTCTCCTTCTTTGGTGAAGCCCAGACTGACTTCCCTGCAGCAGAAAGAAGTGATGATGCTAGTCACAGCTGGTAGAACAAATATTGTTGTGCCCTCACATATGTGGATCACAGACTTTCATTAATTTACAGATAAATATCAAATCTGAGAACTTTGTTGATTGCACCTTGTTTTTTTATCCAACTCTGAATCTGTGGGATCATTTCACAAAAAGACTACAAAGCTGGTGATCTTTTAAATCAATGCATGCTGTGCCCCATTCTGTCTTTTCCCCTGTGTGTTGGTCACTAAAAGCAGGTTATTTCATGCCAAAACAAATAAAACTGCATATTTTTTGAGAGTGTTATTACATGGGTGAAGTTTACACTATAATACATACACTACATTACTACATTTCTTTCTTATATTTTGTAACTTATCCTTTTTTAGGTTTTCTAAGAGGACCGCAGGTGTTATTAGGTCATAAGGTTTTTCTGTTTTGTGCGACCGCGTATCCTCTTCATCCTCCTGTCTGTGACTCACTACTCTATGTTGCTGCTTAAATGAAGGATGTCTCAGCTCCTAAAATTCACCAAGTGAAAGTGAAGTGCAAGGAAAGATGGGGCTGAAGGTGGAGCTTCAACTGTAGACGCACAAGTGTATCCTTTAGGGGTTTTTTTACCTTCATTGGATACAAGAGGCATGGCACACATCTGGACTTTACAAGACATGGTAAGAGAAGGACTCTAAAAAACGGATCCTTTTTAATAATATTTTTTAAGTTATTTAAGATGATCAGATTTTCTGCCCATCACTGTTTCAGTGTTCATAAATACATTCTTGTTCAAAAGAAATATGTGTCTGTCATATTCACAATGCTTTCTTAATTAAATTGGTCTGTCCATGTGATAACACCCATTGGAAGTCAAAAAAGAATGAAAAGGTTGTATACTAAAAGAGCCAAGCTAGGACAAGTTCTTAAAAATGCAATCAAATAGGACACCACTCTAATTTAAGAAATGCAATTTAATTTAATTTTACGTAAGTGGATTAAGAGACAGCCCCAGGTCAGTGTCTCAGTCTTATTGTCAGGGTCCTGGGTCTCCTGACCCAGCGTGTTTAGTTCTTCATGGTTTTTGTATTATTGTACTTGTGAGTTATTCTATGGTTTCTAGTTTTGATCCCTTGCCCTTCATGTTTCTGTGTCCCCTCAGTTCTGTGTAAGTCTGTGTCTTTGCATGTTTGAGTTTCTTGTTTTCTGTCACTCTGTATTGTGAATTATGTTCTCATGGTTGGTCTTTTGTTACTCTCTCGAGTCTAGTTTCTTGTGTTCCAAGCTTAGTATTTCCCTCTGTGTATTTTGGTTCTTAGACCTCTGCCTTATGGTTTATGTCTGTGTTTCTTAGTTGCTGTTTCCACTGTGCCAAGTTCACGTCTCTGTGTCATACTTCCTGTTTTACTTTGAAGGTCCATGTCTTATGTGAATGTGTCCTGCTTTGCTTCCTTGTCTCGTCAGTCTTGATTTCTCCCAGCTGTGCTCTCCTTCTGTGTCTCATTCCCCTCGTTACTTCCCAGTGTATTTAAACCCTGTGTTTCTCTGAGTCAGTGTGGTCTCGTCCCTCAAGCTGTGTGTTTCCTCGTGTGCCTCGCTGCAGAGTGTAAGTTTATATTCTCCCAGTGTAGTGTAGTGTAGTGTAGTGTAGTGTAGTGTAGTGTAGTGTAGTGTAGTGTAGTGTAGTGTAGTGTAGTGTAGTGTAGTGTAGTGTAGTGTAGTATGCTTTTCCCCTGTCAGCAAATAAAGCTGAGTTTTTTGAGTTCATCCCTCGAGTCTGAGTGCCTGCATCTTAGGTCCAACTCCTGCCTGCCACACAGCGATTCATGACACTTATAGTCCGTGGACATTTTCATTGGCCTGCAAAAAAACTTTTATATTTGTATTTTTAAATATGAATGCAGTTATTATTATTATATTTGTTACACTTTAAATCTGAAAAATAAAACTTCCAATATGATCTAGCACACCCCATGCCTCCTTTAGACTCCCCCATGCTTGCTGCTGATATCACTACGATAGAAAGCGGGACAGCTGCTGTCAGCCTTCAGTGAGCTGCCAATTTCAAAAATCGTGTAAGACAAAGTTAACAGTTCATCTGCATATTTTAACGTAATATCTGTAGCTTACCCGTAGATTTTCCATGTATATGTAGATGGAGCAGCTACAAAGTTCATTTTTCTTCATGTTGGTGTTTGTTGATCAAGTGGTGTGATGAAGGACTCCCGCTAGAATGTTCCCAGTAGGTTTTAATGGTGACTACAGGAAGCAATGAAAAGGTTTTCTTTCACTCAACCTGAGCTCACCCTCTCAGTAACAGCTACACCTCTTTGCTCTTCACTGTTTGAAACTGCATGTTAAACTATGACATCATCTTTGATTCAATTCAAGTCAGTTTTATTTGTACAGCACCAAATCAAAACAACAGTCACCTCAAGGCGCTTTATGTTGTAAGGTAGACCCTCTAATGAGTTGACCTTACAATATAAGACAGACTTATATGGCCTTCTTCCTCCGGTTGGTTAGCCATCACCAGTTTGCCTGTTTTTATCTGTAAGTGGCACAGGGTCTTAACTCTTGTAATTCTAGGGTACTTCACATAGTCTTGGTAGTCGCCCAGGGTCCAGGTTTCTACCTTTGCCATGATCCTATCTGTCAGGACAGCTGCTCTCGCGCTCAATGCACCTTCAGCATTAGAAGATGTCTATTAGAAGATGTGAATGCAGCATTATGAAAAATCCCTACTGTGACCATTGCTGAAACCAACCAGCTGATCTACACTACCAATCCCCACCCACCCCATGAGAAGGAGCCTAGAGGCCAAGATAGTATGTACCACAGGCAGATAAAAGACGTGGCTGACATCCAGAAATCCTACCACTGGCTGGACAAAACTAGACTAAAAGGACAGCACACATAGGCACTAATCATGGCAGGACAGCATAATATACAGGAATATTCGTGATGAGAATAGCTTGGAAGTCCCGGGGTCAGAATAGGACATACTCGATAGGGTGGGATCTTAGCTTGAGAATGACCAAGCTAAGATCCTGTGGGACTTCAAGATACAAATAGACAAACTGGTGATGGCTAACAACCAGCAACATGGTAGTTGTGGAAATCCATAGGAAGATGGCTGTAGTGATAGATATAGCTATACTTAGTGATAGTATTATCAGAAAAAAGGAACACGTGAAGATCGAGAAGTACCAAGTGCTGAGATGAGCTTGAGAAGATGTGAAGGTTGAATGCAACAGCGGCTCCAGCTGATCCAAAAAACAATATCCAAGATTTCTGTCCAGAAGAGTGCAGTCCTAAGAACACCAGGACCCTCACACTCACAGGCAGCCACATTGTTTGTCAGATAGTCATAAATATGAGGTAAAGCCAAGCAGAAATCAATCTGGTACAGCTTCCAATTTCTCAACAAGCCTGTCTTTTAAAGTGGCCTCTAACTATAAGCATTAAAAAAATCCACACAGGTAAGTTGAAAAATCTTACCTGCTGTGGAGTTATTATGAAGTAAATTATTCATAGCCATGAAAATGATCTTTTGTAACAGGCAGCAACCCCAGTGACATTGCTGGAAATATAGACATTAACATTACTCATATTTCACTACACAGCCACAGAGTAACAATAATCTGTTACAATTAGGGTTAGGGCTGTGTGACCTCCTACATACGCTT
Source organism: Oreochromis niloticus (assembly GCF_001858045.2). Lineage (NCBI taxonomy): Eukaryota > Metazoa > Chordata > Actinopteri > Cichliformes > Cichlidae > Oreochromis > Oreochromis niloticus. The sequence continues at coordinate 8,081,085 of NC_031965.2, forward strand.
TCCAAGCAGCTCCCTCTTTTAAAGACGCTCAGACACTGAGTATGTCCAGTAATACGAATGCTTCTGAAATATATCCTGTTGTGTACTATATGGCAGAAGGCCACTCTGGCATTAGCTTCCTCTACTACACGATATCTCATTCTCATTCACATTCTGAATCATGAAAGTCCATCTCCACATATTTTTCAGGCCATACTAGTTATAAAACTGACTGCAAACAGCAATGCTGGCCGTTGAATCCAAAAGAACAAACCCCCCCCCAAAGAAACAAAACGCAAACAATCTTGCATTTATACAACATTTTTGTCATTTTACTGACCACTCAATGTCAAATTCATGGCTAATTTAAAAATACATATGAAAAAAAGAAAAGGGGGAGACGGTTTTTTGAATTTATAATAGAATGTGTAATCCAATTTAACTGAAGAGGTAAAAGTCATTCTTTGCCTGCCCATTAATTCATAGAAGACAAAACAACAACAACAACAAAAACCATTCAGATTACTTCCAGTTATGCTCACTTATCATGATGTCACCAAATTCCTCAGAGTTTGAGCCTCTCATTGATATGCAGCACCATTATTAAGCCTCTAATAAAAAGTAGATCTGCATCAGATTGGGGAGCTCTTGTGGTTGTGATGAGAAAGATTTCTCCGTTTGCAGTCTGACTAAAGCGGCATTAAAAAAGAGCCATGAAGAAAGATGTAGATACGTGTGTTAAGTTTAAAGTGGAAGAACTTTTGTAATGCCTTAGGCACAATCACACACACAGTGTAGGGCCAGGATCAGTTGTGGCCTTGCTTGGCCCAATGCCTTAGAGATAAAGAATTCTACTTTCCCGCACAAAATCCAGGTAAACACAAGCCTGTGGTGTGTGTGTGTGTGAGAGTGTGTGTGTGTGTGTGTGTGTGTGTGTGTACGTGTGTGTGAATGAGAGAGAGAGAGAGGCAAAGACTGAATGTCTTTTCTTTCAGTCCACAGGCACCTATGCAGAGTGTATGCGTATACATATGATTATGTCATACATGTGCATGCACTGTATCTTACTATGTGTAAGGAAGGGGTTTGTGCAAATCTTTGGTTATTGAATTCAGCATCCCTAAATCATCCAATCTTGTTGCCCAGTCCAGTCAAGCCAAACAACAGCTCTCCTCTCACACTGCCTCTCTGCCAGAGTTCCTTCTCTCCCATTCTGGGAAATCAATCTGATAAAAAACATTAGCATCCATCAAACCTCTTTAGCTGTAAATCCATAAGTTGATAATAGTATTCTTGCACATCATAGATCACAGTACTTTCTGCTGATTGATTTCACTATAGCCAGCACTTGTTATTTTATCTATGTTCTGCACATCTGTTATTTTTTCTTTAAGCATGTATTTACATCCATTAGTATGGGAGGGAGGAACAGAATAGTGCAGGAATAAGTGTCAATATCCTTTATACTGATTAAGTCAGAACTATAAATAGCATGAACTGAAAAGAACTGGGGTGGAGATGAGGTATAGCAAGTCCATGCTGACTGAAGTAGCTTCAGTAGTATCCCCGAAATTGAATTTGTCAACTATGTTCAATTGTTAGGAAAATAAAAAGAGAAACTGGGTTAAACTATTTTTTTCAAGAATGAAATATTTTTTTCTGTTGATGTATTTCATTTGGGCACCCCATTAAGGGAACTGCCAATACATCTTTCTGGTCGTTACAGTCACAGTCAGGCAGACTCACAAGTAGAAAAGATTTTTCTTTAAATGAAAACAGCATGCTATTTCCAAATCCAGCTCAAAGACAGCAACATTAGTATTCTGTCTGCGACAGAGCAGCTGGTCTTCTTTCCACCATGTCAGTCTATGTGTATATGTGGGGAGGTCTTCATGGCAATATGTGGTCCTGGGGACATTAGCCCACAGACCACTATGTAAGACCCACTGTAGTCAAAAAGCCAAAAGGCAGGGAAGATTCAACAACAAAGCAGAAAAAGCACTGGGAACTGGGATGGAAATGGGTTGCAGAGTCAGCACTAACACTATGTTCTAACTCATTTCATGATACTTCATATGACTCAAAACACCAAAGCTCAGAACTATATACAGGTTTATTATTTAACTGAGGAATCTTTTAACAAAGCTCAGGGAACGAAAAACTAAGGCTCATGCCGTGGGGGGGAAACGAGGAGCATGGAGCCCAGGAGCGCCGTAGTCGGGACCGTGGGGAAAAGGTAGAGCAGGATCGTGGAGCTTGGAGGGGAGAGGAGTCCGTGAAGGGAATCCTGGGGAGGGAGGCAATCAGGCAGAAGGACAGGCAGGCCACAGGCTTCCACGCCGAACGCTGGTCACACTGGGAGGAGACTTCTAGACTGGCGAGGAGTAGCCGTCAGTGCTGGTTGAAGCAGTCCTCCGGTGATTGCCTCAAATGGGACGCAGGTGGTTTGAAGGCGGCCCAGCCGGAGGGTGTGGCCACCGCAGCCTCCCATGGCTCCCTGGATGCCGAGCCACGGGCCGTGACGGAAAACACCTGCTTATGCAAATGTACCTTAACTTGGCACTGGCCTTTTCTGTTCTTACCACTGTGGGTGTTACATACATACACACACACTCAGACACAGAGTAAATTGCCTTTACTTACCTGCGTGGATAGTCGGGAGCAGCAGAGCTGCCAGGAACACGACGAACGTCTTCATCTCTTTCAGCCTGCCGCTGACCAACTTTGCACCTGAGGCTTTCACAGGCTGTATCAGAACTCTCGGTGGGCTTCAGAGGTGGTTTCGGAGTACCAAGTGCCGAGTTCGGCCACCAAAAGCAACTACAATATCACACTGAAATGCAAAGGAGTCAGTCAGAAATGTAAAAATAGACAAAGATTGAATGAACGAACTTGTAATGGAACATCACACGCTAATCATATTTCAGGATAGCTTTGTCATACACTTTATTCAGTATTTCAGAACATTTGATATTTTTTACAGGGTTATGTAACTTCATATAGCTCTGTTAAGGATACACTGGATAGTTTCGTAAACTAGAAATAAAACCCACATTCACTGTTACTGCTATCTTTACTTGAGTTTTCATTACTGACTACAGAGAACTGCACCAGCCACCGTCTCACACTATGCTATAGTGCTACTTTAAATCCAGCTCTCTTTGATCAGTGCATTTCCATTGTTGCTCAACTCAACACTAGATGTTCTGTACTCATTCACTTGCTCATTTTTACAAATCTTTTGTAGAAAAGATTCTACACTGTGAATGAAAAATACTGTTCTGTTTTCTTCAGAAATGTTTGGACAGACACAGACAGCACAAGTACACTGTGGGAGAATCTGCCAATTTGCCATCAAATTCACCGTGGCAAGCAGGTGTACTAAAAGTGGTCCCAACATCCACATTTTCCCCATCCATAAAGAGGCCCAGCTGGAAGCCGTGAGTGAGGCTGTTACTGACCATAGCTGCTGCACAGGAATACAACCAAATCCTAAAAACACGCTGCAACAGTTTGCATTTTCAGTTACTTATTTAATATCTTTGCAGTGTTCACTGCAGATTAATTAATGGAAAGTGTGTTCTGTTGTTGAAAAAAAATCACTAAATAGCAAAGCACGCAGTATCCTGATGCTGGCTTTGATTAGATTTAATTAGTTCATGCTGCCATGTGGGAAGCTCAGCAAGAGGCTGTGAGCATAAAAGAGTGCTACAATAATTAATCATCATTTATTTTATCTTGTAATTAGCTTGCTGTTTGTCTAAGGGTGACAGAGTTAGCGTGACTTTCTCGGTGCAGTCAGCTATGGTACACTGGCCGATTTACCAAGAGCTCTGAATCACTGTTCACAATAGTACTAACTTAATGAACTAGACTCTGTTTGCTAGACTTTATGCTGTTAATGCTACTTATTTGCTTCTGCTTTTGCAAATATACTTTATCAGTGTCCAGATACTTCTGAGTATGAATGAAAGATTGTGAATACGCTCTGCCATTTGTCTTAGCTGTATTCATGTGTGCGGTCACAGCAAACATTTCTCCCAGGTTTTCTCCTCTGCGTATTAGTGTAATATGTTTATCTTGTCTGGCAGCAGATTAATTCCTGACGAGCCAGTTGCAACAAAAGGAAAATGAAAGACTGTTTTTCTTTCTTGCAAGGAGCCCATTTAAGCAAATATGAGGTTTGTGGATGTCATAGTTTAACAACAAATTTCCATGTGGAAATCACTGTGTTTATTTAATCTGGCCTCTAATCTTGCTGTTGATAAAGTGGCAGGAATGAGCTTTTTCAGAAGGGTGGCTAGCTTTTTCCTTAGAGATGAGGTACCGCTAATTTTCAAGTATAAGGGTGATGTGTAGAACTGCATCAACTACAAAGGGATAAAACTGAGGAGCCCTACTGTTATGCTACGGGAAAGACTTGCTGAAGCTAGGTTAAGAAGGGAGGTGTTGATCTGTGAGCAGCGGTTCAGCCTTGTGCCAGAACAGATGCAATGTTTACTTTGGCAAATACATGTGCTGTCAGTATGTCTAACCTACGGGACTGTTTCGTTTCCTAGTGACATCACTGCACAGTTTTATTTTTAGAAATGAAAGGCTTGTCTTCATATTAACTGATTTGTCTTAAAATCTTTTGTTTTAAATGTAAGTCATACGTAACTCAAATCTTGCTTTTCAGTTGTTGAAAAGATAAGCGTGCAAAAATCATATCAGAACATTTTTTTTTTATTCCACTAAAAAGACACCACTGCCTTCCGAACAATCTGAATGCACAAACAATTATTTTATTTGCAGCTGAGGGTATAGTATATTTTGGAAACATTATCATCAGCAGTGCAATACCATTCGGCCCCCTTGAACTTTTCCACATTTTGTCACATTACAGCCACAAACATGAATCAGTTTTATTGGAATTCCACATGACAGACCAATACAAAGTGGTGTACATATGAGAAGTGGAACAAAAATCATACATGATTCCAAACATTTTTTACAAATAAATAACTGAAAAGTGGGGTGTGCGTAATTATTCAGCCCCCTGAGTCAATACTTTGTAGAACCACCTTTTGTTGCAATTACAGCTGCCAGTCTTTTAGGTTATGTCTCTACCAGCTTTGCACATCTAGAGACTGAAATCTGTAAGATGTGTTATAGCATAATAAATTGTGCAAGTTGTCAATTCCAATGCAATGCATTATAGTAAAGTCGCTTGGTAGACAAGGGGATTTATGGAAGTAAATCAAAACCAGCTGTTTAAAATAATGATTTAGTGCATACGTGAGACCCTGTATGTGCAGCAGTTGTTAAACTGCATTTATTATTGTGACTGTGGAATATAAATACTCCTCGAGGAGCTGGACCGATGCACACATACAACGGTGTAGAAGTTCATATAAATGAGATTGCAAAGCCGTTCAAATCACCCTTTAGTTTGTGTTCTCGTTGATGCATTATGAGTGTGAGTGCTCTAAAGACTAAAAGGCTCCTGACTTGGCAGTGAAAACAGGTTCAATGCATGTGTTTCTATTTCCCTAACCTAGAAAAAACTAGATAACAACAGAGATAGTACTCTAGAATCAAACGGGCGGGCGGGGGTGGGGGGCACTGAAAGAAGTACTGCAGTACCATGAGTAGACAAGTAGACTCTCATGTTAATATGCATGTTTTCAGCCTAGGTCAAAAACAGTTACAACCTCCCATGGGAGATGATTTTTCTGATAACTATTACAGAAGCAATTATCAGTCATTTAAACCTAAAGCTACTTTCACAATTTATTTCTCCTAAAAAAATATCAAATAGAACCAATTAAAAGTCAGTCCAATGGTAAGGCCAAAATGAACAGCTGTGGTCTCTAGGGATAAGAGACTTTCAAATACAATAGAGCTGGTTTGGCTATTACCAAGCTCAAAAGATATGAAAAACTCTGAAAACTGTGATTTAAATTTCTACCTCCACTTTATCAAAATGAAAACCTTATGACAGTAAGCGGTCAGTAACCACTGACACAATTAAAATTCTCAGCTGCAACTCTAGCACATCTGATATAACAGATGGCACTCTTTTTTTGGCCATTTGGATGGAAAGGTACAGCATTTTTGCCAGTTTACAAGTAATGTATGTTATATTCGTATGCATCTTTTAGCAAACAATATTGTACAGAACACACTATTGTCATGGACCCGGCTCCGGGGACTAGGGGTCCGTGAGCAGTGTGGACTATTATTATTATTATCATTATTATCACTATTTGATGTGTGTGTCTTCTGCACTGCTACTGTTCTGTGTCCTCATTTGTATGTAGGCAGGTGTGTGTGTGCAGCTGTTTTCTGTGGCCAAGTTACAGGCACCTTCAGGCCTGGTGGGTGTGGCCCTGCTAGAGGACTGGCCACACCTCAAGTCCTTGAAACACACCTGCTGCTGATTAGGGCTTGTCGGGGGAGCTATTTAGGAGAGCGATGGAGCTTCCACTGACGCGGGATTATTGCGTTAGACTTCACGTCAGTCTTATAGTTTAGTTGAAAAGTCAGTGAGTGTATGCCTGCTGGGATCAAGTGTTTTAACGGCTCCCTCTATTGTTTCCCTCAGGAGGAGTGTGGGACGAGAGAGAGCAGTAAGCACGGGGAGTGCAGAAGACACAGAAGCAGAGAGCACTTAACGGGGACTTTTTTGGAAGAAGACACGACACGGGAGTAAAGGGAGAGCACGGGGATTTATTGCCTTTTTTCGCACTGTAAATAAACGCACCGCTTGCAGTGAAGAGTCCTGCGTTCTGGGTCCTCCTTTCCCCACATCCCCACAGAATACAGAATAATCCCACAACATAAGCCACAACATGGGCCCAGCGGACTCAGAGGAGAGGTTTAGGAGGAAAGTAACAGGCAAGACTCTGCAACCTATGGCTAGAGGTGCACGGGGAGGAATTTCGTCACGCTGTGGAAAAGCGGCTGAAAGAGACGCTGTCTTGTTTCCCCTGGGTATTGGATACACTCTACCCGATCGTCGCGGACTTTCTAGTTAACACGCTCCACCTCCACTCTCATTCTCAGGTTGCTCTCCAGCCCGGCCACCTGGTGGATCCTCAGCCTGACACGCCGGCCCCGGCATCGTCTAAGAAGCGACGCTCGTGCCGCCGGCGCGCCTCACCGCAGCCGGATTCCCAGACTTTCCAACAGCCGGCTGTGGTGAGTAATATAGACAATTTTTCTTTACACAACTCATCTCTGTATTCGACCACGGACTGTGTGAGTGCTAACACTGTAGCCCAGCCGACAGCACAGCCTGTAGCCGTAGCACAGCCTGTAGCCCGGTCAGCTGCCCAGCTTGTAGCTCGGTCAGCTGCCCAGCTAGTCACTCGGCCAGCCGCTGTAGTCCAATCAGCATCTCAGCTGGTAGCTCAACCGGCACCCCAGCCACTTCCGTCCTCTGCTGGATGCTCAGAGGAGCTCAGTCTGCCTATAGAGGACTGTTTACCTGGGCTGGAACAAACTGTCTGCCCCGCACAGCCCTAGCCGCAGCATCACGAGCCGGCTGTGAGCCCTGTGCAGTCGCAACCAGCTTCACCTCGGCAGGAGGTCTCTACACCTGCTGGTCCCTCATCAGTTGCAGCTGAAGGGTCCGAGGGGCCGCTTCAGCTGTCATCTGTTTCACCATCTGCATCTGCAATGCTGCTATCTTCTCATCTGTCTGCTGTACCCACACCACCGTCATTTCACCTGCCTTTTGCTACTGCGTCACTGCCCAATCTACCGCAAGTAGCTGCCACACCATCATCACCTCCACCACCTGCAGCTGCCACTCCATCGTCACCATCGGCTCGAATGTCTGCGGTTGTTACGCAGCCGGACGAGCCCGAGCAGGAGCTCAGCGAGCTGGAGGAGCTCAGCGAGCCGAAGGAGCCCGCGCTGCCCGCGGAGGACCTCAGCGAGCTGAAGGAGCTCAGCGAGCCAGAGGAGCCCGCGATCCCCGCGGAGGAGCTCAGTGAGCCGGAGGTCCTCCCGCGCTGCCCGCGGAGGACCTTAGCGAGCTGAAGGAGCTCAGCGAGCCGGAGGAGCCCGCGATCCCCGCGGAGGAGCTCAGCGAGCTGGAGGAGCCCGCGATGCCCGCGGAGGAGCTCAGCGTGCCGGAGGGGCCCGTGCTGCCCGAGGAGGAGGTCAGCGTGCCAGAGGGGCCCGTGCTGCCTGCGGAGGAGGTCAGCGAGCCGGGGGAGCTCAGCGTGCCAGAGGAGCCCGTGCTGCCCGAGGAGGTCAGCGAGCCGGGGGAGCTCAGCGTGCCAGAGGAGCCCATGCTGCCCGAGGAGGAGGTCAGAGAGCCGGGGGAGCTCAGCGTGCCAGAGGGGCCCGTGTTGCCTGGGGAGGAGGTCAGTGAGCCAGAGGGACCTGCACGCCGACCACGTCCGGCACGGCCGCCACGTCTACGTCCAGCGCGCCCACGTCCAGCACGGCCGCCACGTCTACATCCTGCACGTCCAGCACATCATGGATCGTGTGCCATGCTACACTGCCACTAGATTCGTGGCAGACCCCCGGAACTATTTCGGTGCTGCTGCCGGATCCGTGGCCGCCCGCCGGAGCTGCAGCGCTGCCACCACTGGACCCAAGGTAGGCCGCCTGAACTCTTTGGTTATAGTCGCAGGTCACCTAAACTGTGTTACTGCTGCTGTCGAACAGTATGCCTGACTGTTCTCGCCTGCGTTGCTGGCCACCGGGTCGTCCGCCTGAACTGTTTTGCTTCTACCACAGTAACTAGGGGGGTTATTAAACTGTTTTGTTGCCTCCGCTGGAGTCGCGGTTGAGCCTCTGGGACTTTTTAACTTGACGGGCTGGTCATTTGGTGTTTGGTCCCGATTATTGCGTTAGACTTCACGTCAGTTTTCTAGTTTAGTTGAAAAGTCAGTGAGTGTATGCCTGCTGGGATCAAGTGTTTTAACGGCTCCCTCAATTGTTTCCCGCAGGAGGAGTGTGGGATGAGAGAGAGCAGTAAGCACGGGGAGTGCAGAAGACACAGAAGCAGAGAGCACTTAACGGGGACTTTTTTGGAAGAAGACACGACACGGGAGTAAAGGGAGAGCACGGGGATTTATTGCCTTTTTTCGCACTGTAAATAAACACACCGCTTGCAGTGAAGAGTCCTGCGTTCTGGGTCCTCCTTTCCCCACATCCCCACGGTTTGCCAGGGCAAACCGTGACAGCTATACACTATTGTCATTTATACCCAAGGGTCTACAAAGAACAACTTAGAACAGTGTTCTGACACTTTCATTTAATTAACAATTATCGTATTTTCTGCACTATAAGGCACACTTAAAACAGTGCACCTTACAATCTGGTGCGCCAGCTGTATGAATTCTGGTTGTGCTTACTGACCTCGAACTGATTTTATGTGATACATGGTGCTCAAATATCTATCAAAAAATGTTTTAGTACGACTTTGGTAAGCTACGAAGCCGCACCGCTTGATGGATTGTTGGAGCATTATGGCTACCATAGTCAGGAGCCTCGTGGAGTAATCTGGGTCCCAAACTCTGTCTCCCTCAGGTCCCAAAGTCAAACGAAAACTGCGGCATGACTGAGAGTTAAAAACTATCTAAATTCTTTCATCTTTAATAAAATGAACAGAGTTGCTGCTTTACCAGCTGTAACAATTAAGTTTAATATCCAGGCATCCATGAAAACAGAATTTATTAAATTTAACGGAGTTAGAAATTAGCAGGAAGTTAGCTCGCTAGTTTCCAACTAAACATGATATAGCATGTTCTGACTGAGAGATTTCTTTTTTTTTTTTCAACAATATGTTTATTAAAGTTTTACATATATACATATATAAAGTACATACACACACAAATTTACACAATAAACGAAACACAAGGTACATTCAATGAAAGCACTTGAGTCCATGAGACTTCTGACAGATTTTAAAGAGTAATCTTCAGGTTGCAGCATATGGTTGTGGTCCTGTACAGGGAATAGTTAGGCTGTCCCTGTCTCCCGCAGTAAACCAGAAAGATCTTCATTCTCAATATACTGGATGTAGCGCCCCCAAATTTTCTGGAAAATTTCTTGTTTATCTTTTAAAGTATATGTAATTTTCTCTAATGGTAAACATAAAGACAATTCTTTGAACCAATGTGAAATACTTGGTTTGCCAAGACTTCTCCACGTTAGAGCTATCACTCTCTTTGCTTGCAGTATTCCCATATTTATGAAAATTTTTTCAAAATGATTTATGTTACATCCTGCAGGATATAGTCCCAGTAGGAAAAGTTTGGGATCCATCGCAAGTTTAATTGACAAAATCTCCTTTATCATTACTCTAACCTCTTCCCAAAACTCCTTTATTTTTGGACATGACCATAAACAGTGGAGCAATGTGCCCTTATCTTCTTCACATCTATTACAGATGTCAGGGATCTGCATATTAAATTTGTTAAGTTTTTCTGGTGTTATGTACACTCTCATCAACCAATTAAATTGTAGCAATTTTAGACGTGTGTTACCTGTCTGTGTTTGGGCTAGCTTACATGCTTTACTCCATTGCTCCACTGTCAATTCCTCCTGTAAGTCATACCTCCAAGCTTCAAGCTTAGCAGCAGATGAATCAGGAGAGGATGTCATCATCAAGTTATATAATTCAGATATCATTCCTCTACCAGTGGGGTTTTTGGTTAGGATTTTCTCTAATGTGGACAGCGGGGGAATTTGTGTAAAATCATTATGATAAGACCTGATAAAACTCCTAAACTGTAGGTATTTGAAAAAGTGCTTTCGAGGGATATTAAATTTAGAGATTAGTTGTTCAAAACTTAAAAGTCTTCCATCACCCCCGAAAGCATCTTTCACCAGTCCCAGCCCCGAGTCTGCCCATATTTTAAAACCACCGTCCGCTCTACCTGGGGCAAAATAATTGTTGCCCCAAATCGGGCTAAAAACGGAGAGGGGAGATTTTATGTTTAAATATCTTTGAGTGACATGTAAGATATAAATCATGTTTTTAACTATAGGATTAAGCGTAATGTCTTTAAGTTTATTATATTTATCAGAGTATACATATGTAGGAAGTGGAAGCCTAAGAGAGAGAGACTCAATAGTTCTCCATGCGGGGGGCTTTTCTGCAGCATAATAGAACATTATAGTTCTTAACTGGGCTGCCCAGTAATACCAAACCATGTTAGGACATTGCAGCCCTCCGGCATCAAAGGGCAAGTATAAAAGTGATAAGCGAAGTCTGGGACGCTTGTTATTCCATAAAAACTGATTAAACAGTTTTCTTATTTTAAGGAAAAAGTCTGAGGGAGGTGGCAAGGGTATATTCTGAAACAGATACAGAAGCTTAGGGAGCACGTTCATCTTTAGTATATTTATTCTACCAATCAGTGAAATTTGGAGACTCGACCATCTCTCCACTGATTTGGATATGTCAGTCATAATTGGACCATAATTATGGTTCACCACCTCTTCCAATTTCGGGACAATCTGAATACCTAGATAAGTAAACTGATTCACATTTCTAAAATGGCAGGTGTATTTAGGTGGATTCATCCTTTCTTCTGAGTTCAAAAGCATTATGGAAGATTTTGATTTATTGATTTTATAACCAGAAATATGTCCAAATTTTCCAATTAGGTCTAAAATGGCTGGAATAGATTTTCCCAGATTTTTAAGAAAGAGGATCACATCGTCAGCATAAAGAGCTATTCGATGGTCGAGCCCTCCGATCTCTATACCCGTGATCATACCGTGTTCTCTTATAGCAATAGCAAGTGGTTCAATTGCAATTACAAATAAAAGGGGGGATAGGGGGCAACCTTGTCTACAACCTCTTCCAATCTCAACTGGTTTTGAGACAACATTATTGGTAATTATTTCTGCATAAGGATTATTATATAGAAGCTTGACCCAGTTACAAAATCCCTCTCCCAAACCAAAGCGACCAAGAATCTCAAGCAAATAGGGCCACTCTACCCTATCGAAAGCCTTCTCGGCATCTAGTGCCAAGAAAGCTGTATCTGAAGACCCCCCTTGCTCGTGTAAAATATTTAACACTCGTCGAACATTATGGAATCCCTGACGCCCAACTATGAACCCATTTTGATCTTCCTTGATGATAGCTGGCAAAAGGCACTCCAGTCTCTTTGCTAGAATTTTACAGAGTATCTTTAAATCTGAGTTTAAGAGGCTAATTGGCCGCAGGTTTTCACATTTATCATTCGATTTTCCAGGTTTGGGAAGAAGTGTAATTAAGGCCCCTCTCAGAGTGGGTGGGAGTATCCCCTTTTGAGCAGATTCAGAAAACATTTCCAAAAGGGGTACCTTTAATTTGGATGCAAACTTTTTATAGATATCAATTGGCAGACCGTCTGGCCCCGCAGCCTTTCCAGAATTCATACTCATTATTGCCTCTGAGATTTCGTCCAGAGTCAATTTAGCCCCCAGTCTCAAGGATTCCTCTTCTTCTATTCTGGGGATATTCATATTGTTAAGAAAAGAGAAAAAATTTGGGTCTGGTTCACCTGGGTTTAGATCAGAACTGTATAACCTTTCATAATAGACCTTAAAAGAGTCACTTATTGCAGCAGGGTCAGAGATCGTTTCCCCTTTATCATTTTTAAGTGCAGTGATTGATCTTTCTAATTGGAATTGTTTTATACGCCAAGCCAGAATTTTACCTGATTTCTCCCCTTGATCAAAAACGGACTGCTTAAGTTTTAATAAGTTAGCTGTAGCTTTTGAAGCTGAGATTTCATTATATTGGGCTCTTAATAACAGCAAACTTTGGTGCAGCTTGGGACAGGGGTTCTTAAAGTACATATCCTCAGTAGCTTTAATTTTTGATTCCAGTAATTTCAGTTTTTGTCTGGCCTTCCTAGATCTTGAGCTCGTGAAGCTAATTATTTGGCCTCTAATGAAGGCTTTGAATGCTTCCCATCTAATACACGGAGATGTTTCAGAAGTATTGAGCTCAAAGTAATCAGTAATTTGTTTGTCAAGGTACACCATTAGGTCTTTGTCCTTTATCCATTTTTGCTGAAATTTCCATTTTGGGGGATCTTGTACTAGCCCTGGATCCAAATAGACCAGACTGGCTGGGGCATGGTCTGAGATAAGGACACTGCCATAATCACAACCGTTCACTTTATAGGACAGACTTGCTGAGATTAAAAAGTAGTCTATCCGTGAGTATGATTTATGTGTGCTTGAATAACATGAATATGTCGATACACCAGGATTCCTGTCTCTCCATATGTCCATAAGATTTAATTCCTTAGCAAACTGAAGAATGGTTTCCCTACTCTGGCTATGAGATTTGTCTAAATGTGATGATTTATCTATACTTGGGTTCAGAGTGCAATTGAAGTCTCCCGCTAAAATATATTGACCCCTAAGTGCTGACAGCGTGCAGAACAAGTTATTAAAAAAAGATGGTTCATCCTTATTTGGGGCATAAATATTAACTAAAATCAGAGGTTCTGCATAGAGAGCACCCTGAACAATCAAATACCTTCCCATCTTATCTGCAATTACCTTACAAACATTAAAGGGGACAGACTTGTGTATTAGAGTCAAAACCCCTCTCGCTTGGGAGTTAAATGGTGCTGAAAAAACCTCTCCCTGCCACCTCCGCTTAATCTTTAAGTCCTCTTTTCCAGTAAGATGAGTTTCTTGGAGAAAAATTATTTTGGAATGCATATCTTTTAACCTTCTCATCACTTGTTTAACTTTTTTAAGTTTTTGCAGCCCCCTACAGTTCCACGATGTCATCTTAATTTCTAAGACATTGGACATAGCTGCTATTTTCAGATGATTTTCTCATGCTAGTATATAGAAGTGTACCTTGAAACAACCAAAACAATACAGACAACACAGATGCCTCTAACTGCATCAACCATTGAACACAACCCCTCTGACCTAAAGGCCAGTTTCCCCTTCTCCTTACTACACACTCCGGTAATGCTAATGACCAGTCCACAGTTATTGAGGAATGATCCAACATGACTTATCCTAAACTTAAACACTCCCTCCATTGTTAGCTTTTACATACAAATAATAGTTACTTTGCCAGGAATATATTGCCATCCCAAATATACTCATGTAAATAAAATAAATGTTAGGGGTCTACTGTGCTTTAACTCTATTTAAATATAACAACAACTCAAAGAGTCCTCCTAGAAAACAAAAAGTAATCAATCCCCCACAAAAAAAAAAAAAAAAAAAAAAAAAAAAAAAAAGGGGGGGTCGGGTATACTCACAAAACAGGTAATCACCAGCGTCTTTAACCCCCATACAGACATAACGGAGGCATGTACAGATGTTCAGTATGAATATATTTCAATGTTCAGTTCACAGTAGCCCCAGGAATTGGCTGCCAGGCAAAACGTTCAATTATTTTACCAACTCTATCCGTACCGCTATTCATCCCGCTCTGCTTGGATCCGCGTAACGAAAGTCTCTGCGTCCTCCGGTTTGCCAAAAGTCAGTGTTTTATCCTTGTAGGTCACCAGGAGCCTGGCGGGGAGAAGCATCCCGTGTCTTATCCCCATGCTGCGGAGCTGTCGTCTCACGGAGTCGAACTCTTTCTGCATCTTATGTATGCCGGCTGCCATGTCCGGGTAGAAACGCACCGGTTTGTCCTCGTAGAGTATTTGCTTTTTGATTTTGGTCGCCTTCAGCACCATTGCCTTATCCCTATCGCTCAGGAATTTCATGATCAGTGTTCTTGGGGGGGCGTTTGGGTCGTTTCTCGGGCCGATTCGGTGCGCCCTTTCCAGGAATGGCTTTGACTTCAGCAGAGGGATGTCCAGCGTCTCCGGGATCCAGGTTTCCAGAAATGCGCAAGCATCCGTTCCCTCCACCTTCTCCGGTAAATTCACCAGTCTCAGGTTAGCCCTCCTGGCCCTTGTTTCCAAGTCCATTACTTTGTCCTCCATATCTCTGGTTTTCTTTTCGAGACTCTGGACTTTTCTCTGAAGGCTATCGACCGTGTCCTCAGTGTCGGAAATGCGTGTCTCGACATTTACAATACGCTCCTTGCACTCTCCGACCTCGTTTCTCACTCCCTCAATTGCAGCCATTATTCCGTCAAACCTGTTGGAGAAGTCGGTTTTCAAGTCTCTGATAGCTTCAAGAATCGGAGCGTGGCTTGGTCCTTCCTCTTCAGCGCTAATTGACTCTTCCGACATGGCGCTAGCTTTAGCTTTTCCAGTTTGTTTAGTTGGTCCGAAATCAATTTTAGGTTGTGAGGGTTTACCACGACCCCTGCCCGATTTACCTGGTGCAGACGACATAAAAGAGTCCAAAGCGCGGATACCGTTAGAGTTTAACTTCAAAAGTTGATATTATGTTAGGTGTCTTGGCAAAGATTTACGGAGGAGGGAAGTGTGCGTCTAGCTAATGCGCCGCCATTTTGGAGTGACTGACTGAGAGATTTCTGAAAAAATTCAAACGTACAGCTCTGCTATCACTTCCAACATAAATGAAGACAGAAAACTAAACAGCAGTGACGTTTGTAGGGTTACTGAAGTTGGGCTAGCTGGTATATAATGATGTGCTACGTGATCGCTAGCGACACAGCTATGTTAGCATAACATAAACACAGAGAAGCTGGAGGATGAACGCTAACTTTTTTCCACTCGATAAAAGTTAACGTGAGGGTTCCAGATGGTTAGGGACAAATGCAATCGCATGGCAGGATGCTGTAAACGGACCAAACTTCCGTCAGGAGAACAACTGAGATAATTCATCCACAATACGAGGTTAGTCATTAATATACTGCAACAACATGGGAATAGAGAAGCTGCGAGAGAATTCAACATTAATGAATCAATGGTACGGAAGTGGAGGAAGCAAGAAGAATGAATTGAGTAAAGTTTGACTTATCTGACTGTTTTGTTTCACTTAATGCGCCTCATGGTCCGAAAAATACAGTAAATCTGACAGAAAGACTTATTAACAATACTGTACAGAGCTAATTTTTCATATATCTGCCACTGCTTCCACCTGAGAGCTTAAAGTTACTTGCTCAGGAATACGAAAATAATGTTATACCCCATTTCCCTTATACCTGCAACACACCCTTCATCCCTACTCATCCCTATTATGTGTTCACGGACAGTTGACAAAAGACTGCAGGGGGAGAGGGTTTGGTAATGAGATAAAGTTTTGTGATTTTAGCACAGGAATGGAAAAAGACCATGGCAGTAAATGATCTGACCATGCTAATATATAATAATCAGAAATAATCAAAAATAATCATAAATAATTGTTTCTCTTGTTCTCAGAGCAGCTTTAGTGACACTATTAACCCTTTCATGCATGAATTATGACAACCTCAAATGGGATTTTTTTCTCAAGTATTAAAAAAAAGATTTTTGAACTTCATTTTGTTCACTTACACATGTCCACTGGCTGACCAGTGGGTGGCATGGTATGGAGTGACACATCAGTGCCCAGCGTAGTGTTTTATGTACAAGTATACCATCAACACTGACACAAATACAAGAAAACAGCTTTTGAATAGCTGTCCACTGTAGTGACCCCTATGCGTGAAAGGGTTAAAGCAGCGGTCCCCAACCCCCGGGCCTCGGACCGGTACCGGTCCGTGAGTCGTTTGGTACCGGGCCGCGAGAATTGAGGCTCGGGTGTGAAATGTATGGTTTTCAGGGTTTTTATCGGTTTTCAGCGTTATTTTGTTATCGTTTTTATCGTTAACTCGGTTTTCCTGGGTCTTTTCACGTGTGTTATGAATAAATCTTCTTTTTTTTGGTACCGGTACTATTTTTAGTTTGTTGTATTTATCCGCGACACCTTAAAGGCCGGTCCGTGAAAATATTGTCGGGCATAAACCGGTCCGTGGCGCAAAGAAGGTTGGGGACCGCTGGGTTAAAGCATATTGTCGTGAATTGTGACATACAGCTAAGTGGGAAAGCTATTTGCTCATGCGCTGCTCAGCTTTTAAAAGGTTAGTAATTACAGTTGACCTCCTATTCGGATGACATCCATATTCTAGCTAGTGATGCGCGAATCATGAACGAATCGTTCAATACTCGAGAATCACTTTACTGACTCGTGAATCATGATTCACAAGCGCAACTGACTCACTGACTCATCCCTGTTGCTGTTAGCAAACTAATTTCATTAGTAGAAATATATCTAGCTTATAATTCAAATTGTGAAGAAAAACACAACATCCAGTATCTTAACAAAAACATTTCTGCTCTGAACTGGAAGAAAAAACCCTGAGTAGAAGCTCACATCAAGACAATAGCTCCTCGGTTCACAGTAGCATCGCTCTGCTAACATGCTAACAGCACATTTGAGCTACTCACCCCCTCCCTTCCTGCGCTGAATCGTAGGGGAAGCAAATCACTCAGGACTCACTAACCCCCTCCCTCCTGTGCTGAATCGTAGTGTAAGCAAATCACTCAGGACTCACTAACCCCCTCCCTCCTGTGCTGAATCATAAAGCGCGCGAATCACTCATGACTCGCTCACCCCCTCCCTCCTGTGCTGAATCATAAAGCGCGCGAATCACTCATGACTCGCTCACCCCCTCCCTCCTGTGCTGAATCATAGAGCGAGCGAATCACTCATGACTCGCTAACCCCCTCCCTCCTGTGCTGAATCATAGAGCGAACGAATCACTCACTCACTCACTCACTCACCCCCTCCCTCCTGGCTCGCAGCTACTTCTTCTTCTTCTTGGTTGGCAACCAATGTTAAGGCGCACTACCGCCCCCTGGCTCACAGCTCAGTGGACATTTAGATGAGAAAATATATATTTGACACATGTAAGGAAAATACTAATAAAATAAAAATAAACAAAATAAATGTTCCCTTTAGAAATTCTTTTGCTCTTTTTTGCTATATAAAATAGTTGTTTTCTTTAAGAATCACTCATCTTAGCAGTAGGATTTACATTAAAAGAGAAACAAATTAAGTTTGAGTGAAAATGTACATTTTTTGCACTCTCTGGTCAACTGACTCAGTGACTCAAATGACTCAAAAAACCCGATTCACTTTGGTGAGTGACTCATTAAAACTCGATTCAGTAAAAAGAATCAAATTTACCATCACTAATTCTAGCTGAGCAAAACTGTTTTAAAAGAATAAAGGCTCAAGTGGAAATGGATTCAGATCATGATACTGCTTGTAGAACAAAAAAAAGAAAACAGGAAACGAAAGGCAGCAATATGGAGGTGACGAAAATGAAGGTGGTTTTAAATGCAGTGGTATTGTTTCTCCAGGGTTGACTCCTGCTGTTGTATTCCTCTCCAAACAGCAGTCAGCCTTTGCAAAGGCCTTATTATTGCACAGCTTTGTGTTGGCTGAGAGAAAGTGACTCACACACTCATCACTTACAGCCTTTTGTGCTGAAGACATGAACATAAAGGAGGAAAGCCACAAGGGAAAAGAGCCTGTCATTAAACAGTCTATTGAAAGAATAGAAAATGTGCCCTGATGCTGGAGAGTTTTTAAGCAAACAAATATTTTCCATGCAACCTCTCTCTATTGCTGTCTGATAAGGAAGACAGATGGGTAGTTATATAACTTCAGAATATTAACAAAACATTCTTATTCATGTGCTCATCAAGGGAGAGTCAAAATAAGGGCAAAAAGATGCATCACAACAGGGATCAGTGGCAGATAATTATTAAATTTGACGAACATGAGCAGGATCCATAATTCTTTTCAACCAGCCACACTTGGCAGGCATTTTGAAGCATATCTGGTTTAGTTATTTAGGAGTTGTTTTAAAACAATTTTTAAATTACAATAAATGTAGCATCACCAACTCTTTTAAATAAAGAAAAAGAAAAGAAAAATCTTAAAAATATATGGACTTTGTCCAGTATATCTACCACCATCTTTATTTTTGTGGAATTCTCCAATAGATTACAATTCAGGATTCTCTGAGTGCCACGTCTCTGGTTGTCCTGCAGGGTTTCATCACAATGTGTGTGAGGAAATTCCAGACTTGAAAAAACAGAAAGAGGAGTTATCGTCTGTGAAGGTTCTCAGTCATCCAGGTCAGAAAGAGAAGTTTTGCAAACACAGATCACAGGTGTTTTCACATGAAGGAATGGATCTGTGGCTGGCCTGGATATGTACACAGAGTTATGTGGAAATTCTTGTAAGGTGAAGAAAAATAATCTAAAAAACAAACCTTGACAGTTATGAGTCAGGCAATAGAGCAAAAATTAGGAAGACATATAGGCATCCAACATTTTTAAAGCCTTGCATTTAATATGTTTTTCATAGATTTCAATTTTCTGATGCACATTCAGAAATGTATGCTAGGCCTGAATGCTGGGAACATTTTCAAAATTCCATGAAAAATATATGTAAATATTTTTCATTTTTAGAGTCATTTTATTTTTCCTTAGCATCACAAGTTATTACCATCAGGGCGACAATGAGAAATACCCACAAATCGATCATATTGTAACTCAGAGTCATGTCAAGCTTGAACAACAGCACGGCCGCTCTCCTTTTCTCCTCTCAAACTGTGAGCATACATTTGTTCACAAGAATGAGTAACCATGGTTACAGGGAGACGCTCTGTCACTCTGCAATTATTATGATTCCTTATAAACAATCTGAGGTTTTTATTTCCATGCATGACAAATTGGCCAAAGAAGGGCAGGAGACAGATGCTGTTCAGTGTAGCAGGTGATTTATTTATCATCATTCTGACCAAAATTATTTACAAAAATTAAAAAAAGCTTAATAACTCCAACGTTAACTTGGTACAAATAAACATAACTGAACTTAAACCAACCAAAATGAATGCCACATGCACTCAGCTACACTAACCTAGTCCTCCTCTCTCAAACACCTGAGTTCTTCTGCTTAAATACTCTATCCAAAGCTACCAAAACACAGGCCGTTTATCAATGCCCAAGTACGCGAGTACGTACTCGCGTTCTCGGTGAGTACGTACTCGCCGAGAAAGCACGGGAGTACGTACCCGCCGAGAACGCGAGCACGGACTCGCGATATGTACAATTGGAACACCTGCGTACGTGATGATGTCACAGGTCCGGAGGTTTTACTGCCGTCCCCTCCTAATTTAACTGTGAGTAACATGTTATGAAGCTTAACTGTAATCACAGCCAAACCGGTTTACTCAGGAACAAATAAAACACTGAAATAAACCAAACATTAACATTTAGAAGTGATCTAAGTGACTTATATATCATTTTTAACCTCAGTAGTGAAACCTCTATTAATAAAAATAATGTACATGTACATACGTGTACATACCTTAATAAAAACAAGCAGGTGAGATGTTAGAACGCTTTTATTTCTATTCTAGTGGACACTCAATACTATAGACAGCTGCTGGGGTTTCTTTAACCTGAGTAGTGAGAAGACCGCGAGCGGGGGTGGGGTGGGGGGGTTGAAAACGATGTGCCGGGAGTCTGCTGTTGAGTTTTGGACGAAATGCATTCTGGGATATTTAGCTGTCCCAAGTCCACACCGATGCATGCTCGATAAAATGGGTGGATCGAGAACACATCCGGGACTTTTTCGCGTTCTCGGCTTGATGCGTACTTCGAATTGGAACAGTACTTGGTCTCCGACTGATGACGTATCACGAGTACACGAGAACGCAAGTACGCACAAGTACGCATATTGAGAAACGCCCACAATGTTCTCCTATGGAATATTCCATTCAATGTGTGTTACTAAACATTACAATCACAATCCAACACTTATGATGCTACTCTTTACCAGCAATAAAACACAATTCAAAGGTGTAGCCATTACATTTTACAACAATACATATAACTCCCAAGCAAACAAACCCCTAAAATTGATTTTATTAAATTACAACAGTTTTCTCCCCGATCTTCACGTGGTACCTTCCTGTGACATCAGCACTAAACAGGAAGCTATAAATACAGGAAGTGAGGTAGCACTTCCTCCTTTTGGTCCTGGAACACAGGTAAGTAAGGTGAGCTCAAACAAAGTAAAGTGGACAAACTAACAGTTGAAATAAATAAAATGTTAACTTAACCAACTTGTCCAAGTTAATTTAAACCAAGATGTTATATTAGGTAATCTGTAAAAGTGCAAAACATAAACAAACCTGGTATAGTAAATGTAAATCAAAACAACAATGGTAATTAAAAAAAGCAAGCCTGGGCAAATGGTGTTGTCACCCACTTTGTCACAATGCAAATTCAAGAATGTATGTACCTGATTGTTGACACACAGTTAACAAAATATACTGTGTTTATATGGTGTATATGTAAGCTACTGGAACAAGAAGGCACAAGTGGGAAGAAATAAAAATTAGGATGTTGGAATGCTACTACGCAAGTAACCCCAGCAGACAGGGTTACATGAATAGGATGAGGGAACTATGGAATCTTCGATACCCAGCATCCAGATTGTTGTTGTGGCCTACCACTTTGTGGCTAAATTGCTGCTGTTACCAATCACTTCCACTTTGTTACAATACCACTAAAGGTTGAAAAACAGTTGAATGTGGAATATTTAGTAGGAAATAAAGTTAATGACTAGACTTGTTTTACAGGTGCCATCCTATCATGGTACCACGCTGGAATTCACTGAACTTCTGGGAGTCATCCATTCTTTCACTAATATGCGTAGAAGCAGTCTGCATGCCTAGGTGCTTGACTTTATACACCAGTGACCATGGAAGTTAGAGCAGCTGAATTCATTGACCTGCATGGGTAATTGAATACGTTTGGTAATATAGTGTAACAATGCATTTCCTGGAGTGAAAATCTAAAAGGAAATGTTAGCTTTTTCTCCCTACTTTTTTATATGAGAAACCATAAATCTGGTTACTGTAAACTGCAGACATTAACATATTTGTGGGGACGAATGGATCATGTTTCGCTTGGGGCACATGGAGAGCCTAACTCGGTGCTAAAAATATGTATATCATTAGCAACATCCTGAGGTCTGCAGTGACAATGGGTAATATGATTCACTCAGCAGTCAGCCAGTTTTGATAACAGACCTGGCTCAACACACATTCTAACAGGCATGAGGGGGTGGAGCAGGTATTGGTGTGTGTGTGTGTGAGTGAGTTAAGACTGAATTCGTTTGCAGGAAAATAAGTCGCATATTAAATGTTCAGTGCAAACAAACACGCACACAGTTATCCTTAACTTCAGGACCTTACACTGACTGACAGTAATTTCCTGTCACCACAAACCAATCATCACTAAATACTAAAGGGTCTACACATTAAAATATAATGATTTATATTATAAGAACTTATTTCCCCATATAAGGAATACCCATGCCTACAATGTGATCTGTGCAAGCAGATATTGGTCTTCACAACATGAGTAATATGATAAATATGGCGTTATGTGAAATAGTATTAATTAATACATATTCAGTGCTATAGAATAATGTCCAATCAGTACTTGAACTTAAACATTTCTTGTTAGCGTAACCATTGTGTAGCAGGGTGTGGTTTGCTGCTCAGCTGCAGGGCAAGGGTGGAGCAGCGGGTTCAGCAGAGGACAGACACTGGCTGCTTTACAGTAATCTTGAATGGAAGGGACTGATTTATAATAGAGAGAAGCTGGGGGGAGATGACTTTAATGAATTTAGGAGGGATTATGTCCACTGGGCAGGATTAAGTGTGCATGTATGAGACTGTCAAAAAGCTTTGATGAAATTAGTTTAAACTTGGACAACAGAACTAGGTGAGAGACTTGTTGAAGTACAGACTTGAACTGTGATCTGATGCTGTTTATCTTTCCAGTGAAGAAATCAGAAATGTTTTTGGAGTAATTAGAGGACATGGGAGGGAAAGCAGATTGAGGAGGATCAGGGAGTCTGCTGATGGTTTCAAATGGGAACCTTGGGTTATGTTTGTTATCGTAAAGCAAACTAGCAACATATGATGTTCCTACAGTTGCCAACTCAGCTCATCTTTTCAGATCGGGTTGGCTGTTCCTCTCAATACATGAGCGGAGCACAGAAAGGAATTGGCAAGAATACCAGAGGTGCAAAACACCAGCTACTGGTAGACCGAGCAGTCAGCTGAGACTGCAAGACTAGGCTGAGGAACCTGCACTCCCTGGATTGATTACAAGAAGGCCTATGACTTGATGCCCTACACGTGGATCCTGGAATGCCTAGGCCTAGACCAAGATCAACATAACCCTAAACACCCTTATTTAATCTTTAATCTTTAGGCATTTGCCATCACTTCTCAGTGATTTCATCAGAGCCAAAGGGCTGTGGCCAATGAGTGACTTTGGGGTTTTTTTGTCAACTGCACAATAATGGACTTTTTCCAAATACAAGGAATCCTGTTGTGACAACATGAGCAGCATCCCACATGACAACAAAGAAAATATTATATCTGCTAACTGTTAAGCACACTAAGGATTTGCCTTCCAGTAACATCAGGGCCAGAACCTTTCCTGTCCTTCAGATCTCTGAAAAGTTTCAACACCTTATCCTTGGTAACCTGCACACAGTTTTTTAAAAGCCCCTAGGCAAAACAAACTGTTCGTGACTAAAATCATGGATTTTAAAACAATTATTAAAAAAAATTCTGTGAAGTAGAAAGTTCAGAATCTGACTTACGGTTGTCACACTTTTACTGTTTTTCTTATGCCGGATGTGATTTACCAGTACTGAGCATTATTTCTACAAAGAATTGATATCTTTCTTACTTGTTCAGGCATTTCTTTATCACATGGAGTGCAGATACAAAGCTGAGAGACCTCTGGTGCTCACAGGTAGTTTTATATTACCATTTATTCTTTACTGGAGATAAGATAAGCAATCACTTTGTTTCGGTAGTGAGAGGCTAAGTGACTTCTGTTGCACATGGCTTAATTCTAATCATTTCTGTCTGTATACTTTGGAGCCTGTATTTTCAGCCTGGTACAGTGAAGTGGTGTATGCTTTTTGTTTTTACATCTGCATGTTTTATTGCATTATCCATCATTTTCCTGTTTTATTTTGAAAAGTCAGAAAGAGCAACATGAGAAACAAAGATTCTATTTCCTTTGAAAACATTCATGAAATCAGTTCCAGCTCTCATTAATATTTCTTCTTGTTTGTGAAACCTCCACTATGTTTAGTTCTGCCTCCCTACTTTCAGTTACTCTGCTGTCAGCATTAAGTAATGTTTTCAGTTTAGAATGAAACACAATGCTGTGGTTGGAGGTGGCACAGAAACTAAACCTAATCTAATTAAGACAGCCAGTCTAATATGACAGGACGTTTGGCTGACTGGGAAATCAGAGAAATGGCTTATATGCAACCAGACTAGCAGTTGCAGTTATCAGTCCTGGCTGGCATTGCACGTGACCAGCAGGTCATTGCTGATGCGATAAATAAATATATAAGACACTTGTTTTAATCACTTTTTGCCATTAAGGAGAAAGTCTCTCACACAGTTTGATCCAAGTCTAAGATGGCGCCAGTGTGTACGGCGAGCCGTCTCTGGATCCGTCTTCCTGAGTGTTGTTTACTCTTTGCCTTACTATTTTCTATATGCTTTCCAGATGTTACTGCTCTAATTGCCTATGATCGACAAACTCTTTTAAATCTTCGACCCTTGAATCATCAAAAGCCGGATCTATATTGGAACTTAGGGAATTTTTCCCAGTCTCGAACGGGTACTTCTGCCTGCACATACTACCTGCCTTTTTTTCCACCACACAAGAAACGACATAGGAAACGGGGTAAACGGAGTGGTTTTCGCGTTCGTATTAAAGCCTATTTAAAATCACATGGGGTGGTTAATCACCGCTCCATCATAGACATCTTGCAGCCCTCCCAGTATACTTTCAGACTGTGTCGCCATCGATGGATTCGCTATGCTGGCCAGCAAGCCCACTCGGTCCTACCAGTTGATTGCCCACCTGTATGGAGCTGGAAGCGGGTCTCTGGAGGAGGTGTGGATCACAGCAATCTTCGCCGGCTGGGACGCGCTCCTAGTAGCGTTAATGTGGCTACGCTCCGAATGGCTCTGCTAAACACTAGATCACTGGTGAACAAATCCTTCGTTGTAAACGACTTTTTTCTAGCGTCAAGGCTGGACGTCCTGTTTCTAACGGAGACCTGGATTCGCCCCGGTGAGTCCTCTTCCTTTTCGGAACTTCTTCCTCTGGATTGTGCTTTCTTTAACTCTCCTAGGACCGTGGGCAGGGGTGGAGGGCTAGCCTCGGTTTTTAGAAGTAAATTCCGAGTGCGGCAACTGCCTCCTGCCTCGTATTCCAGCTTTGAAGTACAACTACTGGAGCTGTCCGGCTCCCCCCGGACTCTCTGAGCCATGGTGTATCGACCTCCGAAGCGCAACAAGGAATTTATCCGTGAATTTGCTGATCTTTTAGGATTTATCTTTTTAAATTATGATCGTGTTCTTATTTGTGGTGATTGTAACATTCATATATGCTGTGAGGCGGACTTATTGGCTAAGGACTTTCTTGCCCTTATTGACTCTTTTAATATCACTCAGTGGGTGAGAAAATCAACCCACACTAAAGGGCATATGCTGGACTTGGTATTGTCATATGGACTGGATATTTGCATCACGGACATTAATGATGCTGGGATTTCGGACCATTTCCCAGTTATGTTTGATGTTCAGTTATGCAATATGGAACTGAACTCTGAGGGTCCACTGAGCCTATTGCGTCTGATTAATTCTGAGGCTGTTGCCCTTTTCTCTGCGGCCTTTGCTAACTCTGCCTGTTACGATGACATTAGTAATGCACCTCTCTCGGTTGATGGCATAGTCAACTCTTTTATTTCTACATGCTCTTCTATTTTGGACACTGTGGCTCCAGTAAAGACTAAACGCCGTAAAACCTCTCGCCAACCCTGGCTAAATGAATCCACCCTTGCTCTTAGGCGTGAATGTTGTCGAGCTGAGAGGAGATGGAAAAAAGATCAACTTCAGGTGTCCCTTGACATCCTGCATATGAGCCGGTCTAAATTTCAGAAGGCTGCCAAAATGGCAAAAACTTCTTTTTTGTCGAACATTATTGCAACTAATAGTCCTCGAGTTCTGTTTAAAATCTTTAACTCAGTGGTTAACCCCTGCTCTGATGTTTCGATGGGTGCCTCCCCGGCCCTCTGCGAGAAATTTCTAAATTATTTTATAGATAAAATCTCGGTGTTAAGGGCCCCACATTCTCTGGTAGTAAATCAAGCCCCAGTTTCCAAATGGTCAACGGTCTTTCAACAGTTTGAACCTGTGTCATTCTCAAAATAATTAATAACCAGAGAAG
The DNA here is from genome assembly GCF_001858045.2 of Oreochromis niloticus. NCBI lineage: Eukaryota > Metazoa > Chordata > Actinopteri > Cichliformes > Cichlidae > Oreochromis > Oreochromis niloticus. Next base: position 8,107,304 of record NC_031965.2, read on the forward strand.
CTCAAATTCTCTGCATGACATTATTCCTTCTCGTATCATTAAGGATGCATTGAATACAATCGGGTCCTGCATCTTATTTTTAATGAACTCATCACTGTTATCTGGCTGTGTTCCGACTGTCTTTAAACATGCAGTCGTGCAACCTGTTATCAAGAAAAGCAGCCTTGATCGTAACATTCTAGCAAATTACAGGCCGATTTCTAAACTCCCTTTCATGTCAAAAATTTTAGAGAAAATAGTGCTTCAGCAACTACAGACCCACTTAGAGAGAAATGGTATAAGTGATAAATTCCAGTCTGGATTTAGACCGCGTCAAAGCACCGAAACTGCCCTACTAAGAGTTTTCAATGACCTTCTTCTAATCGCTGACTCTGGGCGCTCTGCGGTCTTAGTTCTATTGGATTTGACTTCAGCCTTTGACACGGTTGACCATGATATCCTTTTGGCAAGGTTGGAACAAGTAGTAGGCCTTAAAGGAAATGTTCTGTCATGGTTTAAATCATATTTCTCTGAGAGGTCGTTCTCTGTCATGATGGGAAAATATTCCTCTTCTTCTACCCCTTTTTGCTGTGGTGTGCCCCAGGGCTCGGTATTGGGTCCTGTGTTGTTTTCTCTGTACATGCTGCCCTTGGGCTCCATCTTTGAAAAACATAATGTCTCGTTTCACTGCTATGCTGATGATATTCAAATCTACCTCCACCTGACTGGGGATGTTTCATCTTCACTACATCCTCTGTTTGATTGTCTGAGGGATGTTAAAGACTGGTTATCACGTAACTTTCTTACTTTAAATGAAAAGAAGACAGAAATTATCGTTTTTGATAGAAATATGCCTCTGGGACAACTGACTGGCACACTCGGGCCTGTTGCTAATCACCTTACTGAAGCTGCTAGGAATCTTAGAGTTTTCATGGATAGTTCCTTCAAACTACAGGGAGTGCAGAATTATTAGGCAAATGTATTTTTGAGGAATAATTTTATTATTGAACAACAACCATGTTCTCAATGAACCCAAAAAACTCGTTAATATCAAAGCTGAATGTCTTTGGAAGTAGTTTTTAGTTTGTTTTTAGTTTTAGCTATTTTAGGGGGATATCTGTGTGTGCAGGTGACTATTACTGTGCATAATTATTAGGCAACTTAACAAAAAACAAATATATACCCATTTCAATTATTTATTTTTACCAGTGAAACCAATATAACATCTCCACATTCACAAATATACATTTCTGACATTCAAAAACAAAACAAAAACAAATCAGCGACCAATATAGCCACCTTTCTTTGCAAGGACACTCAAAAGCCTGCCATCCATGGATTCTGTCAGTGTTTTGATCTGTTCACCATCAACATTGCGTGCAGCAGCAACCACAGCCTCCCAGACACTGTTCAGAGAGGTGTACTGTTTTCCCTCCTTGTAAATTTCACATTTGATGATGGACCGCAGGTTCTCAATGGGGTTCAGATCAGGTGAACAAGGAGGCCATGTCATTAGTTTTTCTTCTTTTATACCCTTTCTTGCCAGCCACGCTGTGGAGTACTTGGACGCGTGTGATGGAGCATTGTCCTGCATGAAAATCATGTTTTTCTTGAAGGATGCAGACTTCTTCCTGTACCACTGCTTGAAGAAGGTGTCTTCCAGAAACTGGCAGTAGGACTGGGAGTTGAGCTTGACTCCATCCTCAACCCGAAAAGGCCCCACAAGCTCATCTTTGATGATACCAGCCCAAACCAGTACTCCACCTCCACCTTGCTGGCGTCTGAGTCGGACTGGAGCTCTCTGCCCTTTACCAATCCAGCCACGGGCCCATCAAGACTCACTCTCATTTCATCAGTCCATAAAACCTTAGAAAAATCAGTCTTGAGATATTTCTTGGCCCAGTCTTGACGTTTCAGCTTGTGTGTCTTGTTCAGTGGTGGTCGTCTTTCAGCCTTTCTTACCTTGGCCATGTCTCTGAGTATTGCACACCTTGTGCTTTTGGGCACTCCAGTGATGTTGCAGCTCTGAAATATGGCCAAACTGGTGGCAAGTGGCATCTTGGCAGCTGCACGCTTGACTTTTCTCAGTTCATGGGCAGTTATTTTGCGCCTTGGTTTTTCCACACGCTTCTTGCGACCCTGTTGACTATTTTGAATGAAACGCTTGATTGTTCGATGATCACGCTTCAGAAGCTTTGCAATTTTAAGACTGCTGCATCCCTCTGCAAGATATCTCACTATTTTTGACTTTTCTGAGCCTGTCAAGTCCTTCTTTTGACCCATTTTGCCAAAGGAAAGGAAGTTGCCTAATAATTATGCACACCTGATATAGGGTGTTGATGTCATTAGACTACACCCCTTCTCATTACAGAGATGCACATCACCTAATATGCTTAATTGGTAGTAGGCTTTCGAGCCTATACAGCTTGGAGTAAGACAACATGCATGAAGAGGATGATGTGGACAAAAAACTCATTTGCCTAATAATTCTGCACTCCCCTGTAGATAAACAGGTCTCTACTGTGGTAAAAAACCAGCTTTCACCAACTACGCCTAATTTCTAAAGCTAAACCGTATATACCACACAAAGATCTGGAGAAACTCATTCATGCTTTCATTACTTCAAGACTGGATTATTGTAATTCTCTTTACTTGGGCCTACAATCTTCTCTTCTTCAGCGATTGCAGCTGGTCCAAAATGCCGCAGCACGTCTCTTGACCGGCACTAGAAAGTATGATTCTATCACCCCTGTTCTGGCCAACTTACATTGGCTTCCTATTAAATATCGAATTGATTTTAAAATTTTATTGTTTACCAATAAAATCCTAAACAATATGGCACCTGACTATCTAGCTGATCTCCTCTGTCTGTACAGCCCTAAGAGAGCACTAAGATCATCGGGCCAACTGCTCTTAGTGCAACCTAGGTCTCGGCTGAAGACCAGAGGAGACGGTGCCTTTGCCGTTGCCGCACCCAGGTTATGGAATACTCTTCCTCTTCATTTTCGCGCATCACATTCCATTCAGTCTTTTAAATCACGTCTAAAAACGTATTTGTTTAACCTGGCATTCAAGGCTAATTAGGGTAATTTACATCTGGCTTTGCATTTAGATTATGTAATTATTTTATATTCTATTTATTTTATTCATATCTGTAATTTATATTTTATATTGTGATTTTTATCTGTATCATGATTTTACTGGAAAGCACTTTGGTGTACTTTGGTCTTTAAAATGTGCTATATAAATAAAATTTGATTGATTGATTGACTTCATGAAAGGGGAAGTGAGAGACCACTGATGGAGTTCCTACTCATGGTTTCAAAAAAAGACCTGGTGCACCAAGACAGGCGGTCATATAGATATACAAGTGGTCCACGACTTTGTTAACCATGACAGAGTTCCCAAAGAGCAGACTACAGCAACCAATCAATAGCCTCAAGCAGTGACACATTCACACATAAAAAGGTTTTAACATTGGCCATATTCGGCACCACTATAGTCAACAGAAGATTATTTCCATCTCCAGTAATTTATATGGTAGTATAGTGGTGCAGTGGTCCCTTGTTTATTGCGGGAGTTACGTTCTAAAAATAACCCATGATAGGTGAAATCAGCGAAGTAGCCAGCTTTTTTTTTTCCAATTATTGTAGATGTTTTAAGGCTGTAAAACCCCTCACTACACACGTTATACACATTTCTCAGACAGGCATGAACACTTTAACACTTTTCTCTCTTGTTTAAACATTCTCAAAGTTCAAACCTTCGTAGAAAAATAAGTCCAGTATTATAAAATGAAACCAAAGTTCAAACCTTGTTTTCAGGTCCAGAACATGGGAATAGAGCAGCTGCGAGAGAATTCAGCATTAATGAATCAGTGGTACGGAAGTGGAGGAAGCAAGAAGAATGAGTTGAGTAAAGTTTGACCTATCTGTTTTGTTTCGCTTAATGCGCCTTAAAGTCCAAAAAATACAGTAACTTCTATCTTCCTTTAGCATGTCAAGAAGTCCAACTTTTTGTGCGATGGTTAGCATCTTCCTCTGCCTTTTGGGTGCTACCGCAGGTGCCTTTGACGGTGGAAAATGTTTCGTCGACATTGTTGTGTTTGTTGGGGAGCAAACTCACAAACATACAGTACAGCACTTTAGATTCACACTGCTAGGATCGAAGATTTATGTCCTGATTTCCCAATCAGGACGCAGAACACAATGCGCTGTTTAAAAAAAAAACATGCAAAATTGCACAAAAAAAATATCTGCGAAACAGCAAGGCTGCAAAAGGTGAATACATTATAGCAAGGGACCACTGTATAGGGATCTCCCGGGCCCTCCATAACATGTGAATACATGAAAAGATGCACCTTGTAAAAACAGTACCAAGAAATCAGCATACAATAGAGAATAAAAGGTACAACATTGATTAAATCAGGTGTAGCGTGAAAAGGGGTAGCAAAATGGCTTGCAGATACAGCTTTAACCAGTAGCATCAGATATCACCAAATCACCAACTACTGAAAATCTTCCCCATCTGTGGCACTGAACCTCCGGCACATCCTAAATCACCTAAAGTACGAAATCATAAAAGTATCATAAAGCAGTGCTGTATCAGCTCCAGGAAGTCATAACAAATATACATTTGGTTTCTCTTTTAATCTTTTAATGTCCACAAGGCTGCAGGTCCTGATGGCATCCCCGGGCGTGTTCTCAGAGCATGTTCTGGGGAGCTTGCAGGAGTGCTCACAGACATATTCAATCTGTCCTTGGCCCACGCTGTGGTACCGGCCTGCTTCAAATCCACCTCCATCGTCCCGATACCCAAAAACTCCAACCCATCTAGCCTCAATGACTACTGCCCAGTAGCACTCACCCCCATCATCACTAAGTGCTTAGAGCAGCTGGTCTTAGCACACTTCAAATCCTGTCTCCCCCCCCCACCCTGGACCCCCACCAATTCGCATACCGCCAGAACAGGGGCACAGAGGATGCAGTCTCCATCGCACTGCACTCTGTCCTCTCACACCTGGACAACAACAACACCTAAGCCAGAATGCTGTTTATAGACTTCAGTTCAGCATTCAATACAATCCACCCCTCACAACTCATCAGGAAACTGACAGACCTGGGCATCAGTTCCCTCATCTGCAAATGGTTACTGGACTTCCTGACCAACCGCCCCCAACATGTCCGGCTGGATAACCGCTGCTCATCTACAATCACAATGAACACCGGTGTACCACAGGGCTGTGTGATGAGCCCTTTCCTCTACTCCCTCTTCACCCACGACTGCAGACCTGCTGATGGTTCCAACACCATCATTAAGTTTGCAGATGACACCACGGTGATTGGCCTCATCAGTGACAACGATGAGACCGCCTACAGGGAGGAGGTGGATCGTCTGGCTGAGTGGTGCAACACAAACAACCTGCTGCTTAACACCGAGAAGACTAAGGAGCTCATCGTGGACTACAGGAGGAATGCTGACCCACATCCACCCATCCACATTAAGGGGATGGCTGTGGAGCCTGTGAGCAGCTTCAAGTTCCTGGGAGTCCACATCTCCGAGGATCTCATCTGGACGACCAACTGCTCCAAGCTGGTCAAGAAGGCTCACCAGCGCCTCTTCTTCTTGAGGACTCTGAGGAAGAACCACCTGTCCTCAGACATCCTGGTGAACTTCTATCGCTGCACCATCGAGAGCATCCTGACCAACTGTATAACAGTCTGGTATGGGAACTGCTCTGCCTCGGACCAGAAGGCGTTGCAGAGGGTCGTGAAAACTGCCCAGCACATCGCCGGAGCACCACTTCCTGCCATAAAGGACATCTACAGGAAGCGGTGTCTGAAAAGGGCTGGGAAAATCATCAAAGACCCCAGTCACCCATCACATGGACTCTTCACCCTCCTGCCCTCTGGGAGGCGCTACAGGAGCCTCCGGACTAAGACCACCAGGTACCGGAACAGCTTCTTCCCCACAGCTGTCAGACTCCTGAACTCTGCCTCCTGACATCTGACCCACGTTAAACTCATGGACTGAACATACACACACCCACAACCACCTGCACACACACACACAATGGACAACTGTACCCTCAAACACACAATAATAACATGGACTGAACCACCACTCACAACCACTAGCACTTTATATAGCCTCTGTAGAAATTATCCACATATCTCACTTATCTTAACTGCACTACTGTATAGTTCTGTGTAAATAATCATTCTGTACATACAATAAGTTTTAATCCTACAACTGTTTATAACTTGCATAGTTCACATTTCTGTATAACTGTACATCTCATATTTCTGTATAGTTTTTTTCATATTTATATCCTGTTCATAGCCTGTACATAGCTTGTACTCACTACAGCCTGTACATACTTATAGTTATAGTTATAGCATATTCATAACATACTTCATACCGTGTACATTATAACATACCATACCCATTTCTGTAATATACTTACATATCTATATTTTTGCTAATATATATTGTAATATATCTATATCATGGCTAAAGCACTTCTGGATGGATGCAAACTGCATTTCGTTGCCCTGTACCTGTGACATGTGCAATGACAATAAAGTTGAATTCTATTCTATTCTATTCTAATCAAAATGAAAAGATTATAGCAGGAAAAAGTCACACAAGTGCAGTGCTGACAGGACAGAATCTATGGCAGATGTTGCTATAATTCAGCATGTTCACTCAGCACATATGTCATTATCCAAACTGCTGAGCATCCTGCCCTGCCCTCTGTCACAATGATTTCTCTCTGCTGGAATGACAAATTCCCATTTCAATGACCTGGAAACCACCAGAATCTGCCTTCACTGCACATCCGTATCCATCCTGCTATAATATAAATGTCTCCCAAATCCTCTCTGGGTCTATTTGCTTCAATTCACTGTGCTTTATTGGAATGAAATTAAACACCCTTGAGCTAAGTTGGACAAATAGAATGATCCATCTTTAAACAAAGCACTGACAGTAAAAACTACCAAACATACCATATCTATCAAGATTAACTTACAGCTAACATATGTTTTATTTAGAAACAAAGATTGTGTCACGGTGTCTATCATATAACTCAATTTTTATTAGCAGAACACATGCTCATCAGTGCAAACACTTATATCAGTGCTGCTTTACCCCTGACGAGCTGATTTTCTTGGGATAGGTGCCTACAGGGTTGTCTCTTTCAGAGTGTAATTTCTGGTTATCATGGTTCCTTGGTTGACAACCCAGTCTTTTTAGTTTTGTGGGTTTATGAAGTGATATGGTATTCTAGTTCTATAGTGTTTCATCCCTGAGTATAGTATTATTTTTTCGTATTTCTGAGTTTGTTAACCATGTTTTTAGTTCTGTTCCTTGGTTGTTAGATCACTGTCTCCAGGTGTCTGTCATTCTCTCCGTGTTCTTTCTCAGTTGCTGTATGTGTTCCCACTCTTGCCGTGACAATCCATCTGTAGTCCTGCTCCATGTTATTCTCTGTTTCCCCTTTTGTCTCCAGTCTGTCACATCTCCATGTCTGTTTATCGCCAGTCCCAGAGTCAATTTCACGTGTCCTTGTCTGAGTCTCAGTATGGGTGTGTAACGTCCTGATCTCGTGAGTGTCATGTTTAGTTTTGCTTCTCCTGTGTCATAAGTTTGACTAGGTCCTTTCTACCCTCATTCCCTCTTGTGTATATATTGTCTGTTTCGCCCACTGTTCTTGGTCACATCGTCATCTTACATTTCCTCCTGTTGTGTCCTGTTTAGCAAATTCTTTATCTTCCTAGTTCAAGTTCTTATTTTTAAATCCTGCTGTATCCTGCAACTCTGCCTGGCACAGACACAGTGTAATATGACGATAACAAAGCTTTCTTTTAAGCTGACAGAAAGCTACAAGACTATCCCATCAATTACCTAAATGGGTATCTTAACCTGATTTATGTAAGGCTGTGGGTGGGTGTAGCTCAGAGAGCAAAGCGACTTATCTACATATGGAAAGGTTTGGGCTGAATCTGTCCAGGTCTTGTGAGAAAAGGCCCAGCCACAAGCTCCATCCTGAGGCCTGAATCCAGTGTGGAGCACCAGTAATCCTGGGAGATGCTGGGCAAACTGATCCTTTGATCATTTATTCTTTCACTGTTTTCACATTTATAATTATATTTTTACTGTATGTTTCGGACCATAAGGCGCACCGGATTATAAACACACTGTCGATGAACGGGTCTGTTTTCATACATAAGGCACACCAGATTATAAGGCGCATTAAGTGAAACAAAACAGTCAGATAAGTCAGACTTTACTCAACTCATTCTTCTTGCTTCCTCCACTTCCGTACCATTGATTCATTAATGTTGAATTCTCTCGCAGCTTCTCTATTCCCATGTTGTTGCAGTATATTAATGACTAACCTCGTATTGTGGATGGATTATCTCAGTTGTTCTCCTGACTGAAGTTTGGTCCGTTTACAGCATCCTGCCATGCGATTGCATTTGTCCCTAACCATCAGGAACCCTCACGTTAACTTTTATCGGTTTGAATTTTTTCCGAAATCTCTCAGTCAGAACATGCTATATCATGCTTAGGTGGAAGCTAGCGAGCTAACTTCCTGCTAACTTCTAACTCAGTTAAATTTAAAATTCTGTTTTCATGGATGCCTGGATGTTAAACTTAACCTGGTAAAGCAGCAACGCTGCTCATTTTATTAAAGATGAAAGAGTTTAGACAGTTTGTAACTCTCAGTGATGCCGCAGTGTTCGTTTGACTTTGGGACCTGAAGTGGACGGAGTTTTGGACTCAGATTACTCCGCGAGGCTCCTGACTATGGCAGCCGTAATGCTCTGACAATCCATCAAGCGGTGCGGCTTCGTAGCTTACCAAAGTCATACTAAAAGATTTTTTTGACAGATTTTTGAGCGCCGTGTACCACATAAAATCAGTTCGAGGTCATACATAAGGTGCACCGGATTATAAGGCACGCTGTCAATTTTTGAGTAAAATAAAGGATTTTAAGTGGGGCTTATAGTGCGGAAAATATGGTATTAAAATGTTGCCCTTATTTGTGTTTGACTAGTTTTATAATATAGCAAAGGCTGGTTCAATCAATGATGTCTAATGAAGTAGTCTGAACTAAAAATAAGTGCTTATCTAGATATTTTGCCAAATCTAAATTATAAATATAAAATTAGATTAAAATTAACAACAGCTTCAAGAAACTATATATTTGACACTGTTCTCAGCGATTCTAGGGAGGTTTTGAATGCTGGAACTATATGTCCAACCACAATTACATCACCAAAAACATGTCTGCAGATTTCATTTCATTTTAGCACTTGATCAGTATGTACTTTCTGTCTGCTCTGCTCTTTTACCATGATAGATGCAGAGTCAAGGTTGAATGTTTTCTTGAGATGAATTCTTGACTCTTGTTTCTCTCTCTCAGACAATGTATATTTCCTTTGTTCTTTTCATGCTGGACGTATACCATGGAGTGACCGGAGTTCTTATATTTTTTTGATATTTCTTTTTTACCCATTGGCATAAGGCCAGCAGTCAGTTTATGTTAGGGCTTCTCAATGCTTTCAACCTATAGACATCAGGCCAGATGAAACCCCCGGGGTAATTAAATTAAGACTAACTGAATTGCTGAGTTGAACAGGCGATACAGAAGTCACGCTAACATGCGTGCTACAGATATAAAACTGTCTAGGACCCAGGTGCAATGGACCTCCTTCATATTAATAAGTGCTTTCTCAACATCCACCAGAGAAAGAAACTGCCAGAGAAAGAAGCATTAAGATGTGCTTCAATGTGATATTGGCTGTGTGGAGGCAGGGAAACACTGGAGAGGTGAGAAAGGAGTGTGGAAAGAAGAAAGGAAATGGCTACTGATCTTTGTGGAGGTGTCGCAGAACTAAACCAAAGCATTTAACAAACTCACTCCTTGTCCGTTTCACTCTTATCACATTCTGCATGCGCATCAGCAACATTCCTTCAACCATGCTTGATAAGAAGCTTGACTAAACCACTAGCAAATCTCAATTTCCTGATAAATTACTCCTGACACGGCACAGAGCTTCTTTGATATCCTCCCTGGAAACATCACCGATGGTTTTAAATAAGATCATCTCATCTCAATGGGATCATTGCCAAATGGTCCAGCATTTGAAAGTCAGATGAGAGAAAGACACACACACACACACACACACACACACACACACACACGCACACAAACGCACACACACACAGAAAGCCAAACCAGACTTTATTAGCAAGTCCATTGCATGACGGTGGGGAATAAAATGTTTGCAACATCAAGCTGAGCTGACAGAACATAGAACATTCACCTTTCCTATTAATCTGACTACATCTCTCCCACCTGACATGTTTACCTGTAATACCTGGCTGCCCCAACGCATCATACATCCATAATGTATATCACATCTGATGCTTATATCTAACCTTACAGAGGTAAGATGATACCAGAGCTACAGATACACATGAGTGTAACTGACAGTACAGGGACATCTAAATCCACAAGGACAACCTTGACAGCACATAGGAACACAGTGATTTAAACAGCAGGATCATTTTCTGGACATGACTATATTTCTTGTTCTTTTACCTTTTTTGGTCTGTACTTAGCAGCTTTTTTTGCACAATACCTTCTGAGACTCAGTGTAAATGCCCATTTAGAGAATGATACTTAGAAGAAGAAGAATTTAATCTCATTTAGCCTTCATGTCTTATTAATGTGTAATGGTTTAAATTAAATAAAGTTCACTACCCTTAAATGCAGGGTGAAGCTGGGCTATAATCTGATAAACTTCAGCTGGCCGTTAAGGAGAGCAAAGCACTGCTGGATCAAACAGAGTCAATCTGGAGTACAAGCTCTAATCTAGGTGCTCTGGTAGTTACAAACCTATTTGGAGTGGTATAGGAAGACAGTATATCACTATTAAACACATTAAACTATTATCATGTGGGTGACTAAGGACATCAAAGTCCTCCTCAATGAATGATGAAAATGGTGAAAATGGTTCAGGCATTATTGAAGGGCAAGATCAGAGAGGCTAAGCACAATTAAAGGAGAAAGATGGGGTGGAAACTCCAGCAGAGCAGCATAAGAGTGGTGTGGAGTGGCAGCAAGACCATCACTGGATCCAGGCCATCCAACAACAGAGGAACTGAGGACAGTGAGGATAGAGCTAACGAGCTGAATTTGTTCTTCAACAGAATCGACAGTGCAGTGAATGCTCACCCCCCTACAGCCTTACGTGGAAGATGTCATACCTCGTCCTTGTACCAAAGACGCCATGTCCCAGTGGCCACCAGGATGAAAGACCTGTGACACTGACCTCCCACATCATGAAGACCGTGGAAAGACCCATCCTTGATCAGCTACGACCTATTGTCAGGCCACATCAGGATGCCCTTCAGTTTGCTTACCAGCCCTGTCTCGGAGCTGAGGACACCATGATCTACCTTCTCAATCCTGTCTACACCCATCTGGACCAGCTGGTGAGCACTGTGAGGATCATGTTTTTTGACTTTTCCAGTGTATTCAACACTATCAGGCCAGCCCTCCTGGGTAATAAGCTGACAGCAATTCAGGTGGATGCCTCTTGTGTCCTGAATTGTTTATTACCTGACAGAAAGACCACAAAATGTGCGTCTTTGTCACATTTGCGTGACCAGTAACATAGGGCCAACACAGGTCCCCTTTCCTCATCACCCTCTAGACCACAGACTTCAGCCACTGGACAGAGATCTGCCATGTTCAGAAGTTTTTTGATGACTGTCGTGGTTGGATGCAACAGGGTGATGACACGGAGTACCGGGCTGTCGCTGACTCCTGTGTCACATGGTGCGAGCAGGATTATCAGCTCAATGTGTCAAAGACCAAAGAATGGATTGAGGACTTAAGGAGGACGAGGAAACCTGTGACATTTCTGGAAGATACCTCCACCTAGTCACAGGACCACATTCAGTGAAAGACTGACTGCACCACAGAACGACACTGGAAATCATTCAATTCAATTCAATTCAATTCAATTTTATTTATATAGCGCCAAATCACAACAGAAGTCGCCTCAAGGCGCTTTATTTTGTACAGGAGATCGCACAATAATACATACAGAGAAAAACCCAACAATCATATGACCCCCTATGAGCAAGCAGTTTGGCGACAGTGGGAAGGAAAAACTCCCTTTTAACAGGAAGAAACCGCCGGCAGAACCAGGCTCAGGGAGGGGCGGGGCCATCTGCTGCGACCGGTTGGGGTGAGAGAAGGAAAACAGGATAAAGACATGCTGTGGAAGAGAGACAGAGGTTAATAACAGATATGATTCGATGCAGAGAGGTCTATTAACACATAGTGAGTGAGAAAGGTGACTGGAAAGGAAAAACTCAATGCATCATGGGAATCCCCGGCAGCCTACGTCTATTGCAGCATAACTAAGGGAGGATTCAGGGTCACCTGGTCCAGCCCTAACTATATGCTTTAGCAAAAAGGAAAGTTTTAAGCCTAATCTTGAAAGTAGAGATAGTGTCTGTCTCCTGAATCCAAACTGGAAGCTGGTTCCACAGAAGAGGGGCCTGAAAACTGAAGGCTCTCCCTCCCATTCTACTTTTAAATACTCTAGGAACAACAAGTAGGCCTGCAGTGTGAGAGCGAAGTGCTCTAATAGGGTGATATGGTACTACAAGGTCATTAAGATAAGATGGGGCCTGATTATTTAAGACCTTGTATGTGAGGAGCAGGATTTTGAATTCAATTCTGGATTTAACAGGAAGCCAATGAAGGGAAGCCAAAACAGGAGAAATCTGCTCTCTCTTTCTAGTCCCTGTCAGGACTCTTGCTGCAGGATTTTGGATTAGCTGAAGACTTTTCAGCGAGTTTTTAGGACATCCTGATAATAATGAATTACAGTAGTCCAGCCTGGAAGTAATAAATGCATGAACTAGTTTTTCAGCGTCACTCTGAGACAGGATATTTCTAATTTTAGAGATGTTGCGCAAATGGAAGAAAGCAGTCTTACATATTTGTTTAATATGTGCATTGCAATAGTGCCACCCCCTTAATATTCTGGGATATTTACAGTTGAGCTATTTGTATATATTGGAGTTATTTCTTATATTTTGTAACTTTGTAATATATTCTGTTATTTAATTTAGTTCAGTCTGTTACTGTTCTTACTCTCTTGGAGCAACTGTAACCACATCATTTTCTTAGAGATGAATAAAGTATTCTGATTCTAATTCAAACTGATTAAGTTCTTTCTAGATATTTAGAGACATTGGCCTCGCACAATTATCTGTAGTATTATTGCTGAGTGCTGACAAACTTCCAATCATTTTGTGGAAATAAAAATAGAACAGCTGCATGGAAATTTTGTCCAGTAAGCACTAAAAGTCAAGCTACTGATGAAAGAGCGATATACAATACAAGTGTGTTTTCATGGTAATGAACATTAGATTTCACTTTCACTTAGAAACAACCAGCACAGTGCTGGGGAAAAACTACAGTACCTGGTCTTTTTTTTAAAAGCATGGAAAATGACAAGTATGTTAATACTTTTAGCAGTTCTCATTTCTCTGCATGGGGTATAAACTTTAAAGAAAACAGTTTGTAGATTTCTAGTTGCAATACTTATAAAAATGGAGTTTGACATTATCATTGTTATGGACAACATACACTGAGTAAACTTTGTTTGATGCCTCATGGTCTTTCAACCAAAGAACAATTAATTCAAAAATGACACTAAGACATTTTACCGGAGCACACCAGGGCAGCAGTCCATGACCTGAAGCTTAGAAGAGATTAGCCAGAGCACCCAAGTAAATCAGGAAGAAGATTTACAATGGTCTCTTAACTCATTGGTCTAATCTGTAGAGCTGTTCATTCAAGACATCCCAGAAATACTGATGCACTGAAAGACTTTTGGAAGCATGATGGTCCAAAATTGCTCCTTCTTCCAAAAAAAACTCTTACAATTTCAGCCAACAATTCAAGTGTTCACTCGTTTATTTAAGGCCATGTGAATGTCATAAAATAGATGAAAGGTAATTAACAGTATTACTTACTGGTGTGTATTAATTAATGTATCTATACTTCTGACTTAGACACAGATCACATCGTATTTTAATGAGTAGTTAATTGGCATTACTTGGTAATTCCAAGTTTTTAAAAGTTCTTTTTTTACTTGGCTTTTTTTGTGCTAATGTATGTAAATGTTTTATTTATGTACATTTCTTACCTTAATGGACATTACAGTATATCAGGGACGTCACACTCAGTCGTTCACAGTGTAGGTAGAATTAATGGTAATTTTTCTACATGCAGCATATGACATGTTATCTATTGTATCAACTTCCTAAGGAATCCTTCCTTAAGATTCCTTAGGAATCTTACACAAAAATGTTTTACATGTGAAGACCTCACATTCAGGGAAAAACAAAACAATAAACAAATAAACAAAAAAACTCTATAAGGTAAGGTATAACAATTTCCTACAGCGATGTCTGTACAGGTCATGGATGACTGGCAGTTCAGACCTGGTGATAAGATGTGCTGATCTGACCGCCCTCCAGTGCTTTGCAGTACAGATCATTATAACTGCTGTACCAGGTCGTGATACAGCTAGACAGAATACTCTTGATGGTGCATCAATAGAAGTTTGTGAGTATTTTGGAGTCCATGCCGCCTCTTTAGCCTCAGCAGAAAGAAGAACGGCTGTTTAGCTGCGATTGTGATCACGTCCACATGAATCAACTAAAACTTAAGGCACTGACCTCACTTAATGATTTTAAGCAATGTCAAATGACTTAGATGCAGCTAATTCAGGCTGCACCTGTTTGAATGTCTGAAATGGCTGAATATTATTCCTTTATTTCTGGCATTAGACAAGTACTTTTACCAAGGTATTCATTTTTTTTATTGATACTGAAGCATATAATCTTGTTTTTCTCTGTTCAGTTTATGGATTAATTCAGGAATAACTAAGGAATCCTCCTTTAGTTTTTCTGCAATAGGTGTAGGCTGCTGGGGGATTCCCATTATGCATTGAGTATTTCTTCTTCTGTCACCTTTCTCACTCACTATGTGTTAATAGACCTCTCTCCACTGAATCATACGTGTTATTAATCTCTGTCTCTCTTCCACAGCATGTCTTTTATCCCATCTACCTTCTCTCACCCTCGCTGCAGCCTCGCTGAGCCTGGTTCTGCTGGAGGTTTCTTCCTGTTAAAAGGGAGTTTTTCCTTTCCACTGTTGCCAAAGTGCTTGCTCATAGGGGGTCATATGATTGTTGAGGTTTTCTCTCTATGTATTATTGTAGGGTCCACTTTACAATATAAAGCACCTTGAGTCAACTGTTGTTGCGATTTGGTGCTGTATAAATAAAATTGAACTAAATTGTATGTATATGTGCTATTAACCTGTGCCAGGATACTCTTGGAAAAGAGATTTTTAATGTCAATGTTTTTTTCCTTTTTAAAATAAATAAATAAATGAATAATAAATAATAATAATAATAATACATGTGACCAACTCAGATCCTTACTGATGTTAATTCCCAGGAACCTAAAGCATCTGACTCTCTCTAACAGTAAAAAGAAGCAAATCAAAAGTTAATTGTCTGTCAATAACATACACCCTCATTTATGTCTGGGAATTGAGGCCGAGAATGTGAACAGTTTTGGGTTCCTGCAAATCAGTGCAAGACAAACTGTAATTAAGGAAATAAGGCTAGATAAGGCTAAATTCATGCTCTATAGTAAGCTCCTTGGTCTTGCTGATGTTGAGCAGCAGATTCTTCTCCCGACACCATGATATCAGGGCTCTCACCTCTGCTGTGTAAGAAAATTCATCTCTATCTATAATGC
Source organism: Oreochromis niloticus (assembly GCF_001858045.2). NCBI lineage: Eukaryota > Metazoa > Chordata > Actinopteri > Cichliformes > Cichlidae > Oreochromis > Oreochromis niloticus. The sequence goes on from NC_031965.2 coordinate 8,123,159, forward strand.
AACTGATGAAGACATGGTAATAGGCAGATCCCAAAACTTCATTATAAGCCTGGATAGAATTATAGTGTTAAAAATGGAGCTGCAGTCAGCAAACAGCATCCACATATATGTGTTGTTATGGTCCAGGTGGGTGATGACGGTGTGCAGAGCCAGTGCTTTTGCTATCTGCAGGCCTGTAGGCAAACTGAAAAGGATCAAGCATAGCAGGCAGTGAAGATGTGATCTGAGCTTTGACTATACTCTCAAAGCACTTCATAACAATGGAGGTGAGTGCCTGTGGGCAACTGTCATTGAGAAAGCTCACGTTATGTGTCATTGTTTTGGGGGTGATGGTGGTTCTCTCGAAGGATGAGGGGACTACAGACAAAAGCAGGGAGAGGTTGAAAATGAAGACATCTGCCAGTTCATGAGCGCATATTTTTGAGAGCGAAACCTGTCCAATCAAGGAGATTTCCGGGTGTTTACTTTTAAGAAGTACTTACACGCGTCTGCCTGAGGGATCTGAAAAGGACAGCTGTGCTCCTCTGACAGAAACAATGACTTGCTGCTTTGGCCTCTCAAAGCATGCTTAGAAGGTGTTCAGCTCCTCAGGTAGAGAAGCCGTCTCTTCCTCCATGATGTAGCTCTTCCCCTTGTAGTGTGTTATAACCTTTAACCCACTCCACATATGCCTGCTGTTTGAACCGCTGCAGCAGGACTCACTTACTGATTATTGATATTTATTTAGACTTTCTGAGTTAACTTCAGGTATAGACCCTGTGCACGAGAAAATGCTAACTTCCAGTTTTAAGACTGGATGTAGAGTTGTACATTTCCGGTAGCTTTATTTTGCAGTCAATCGCTACTGCGAAGATGGACTCCAAAATCATGTCCAAAACACGAAAACGGAAAGATCGCGTTAAGGTACAAAGAGCAGAAGGTGGGAACACTCACCACTGCTGTGTCATAAAAAAATTGAATGATCAATTTTGACGTTTGAAGAGTGTAGATCGATTGGTTGTTTACATCACTCAACACAAGCAGAACTGCATAACAAAATCAGAAGACACATCGTCCACACTCAAAAGCACATCTCTGTATAGTGACAGTTCTTATGATTTAAACAGGCAAATGTTCATCATTTAAACTACAGGTGGACAATAGTCAAAGCCAGATGTTTTCCCCATTATGTCGATATCAGCTAGTCAAGTACACACCTACACAGCATGTCAACAAACCATGAAAAAAAAGCCACAGAAAAAAATAAATGAATGATTGCTGGTAAGGGTCTCTATATATTAGTATTTATGGGTATGTTGTGACTTACGTTCAAAATTACAGTGGTCCCTCGCTATGGCGCGGTTAACTTTTCGCAGCCTCGCTGTTTTGCAGATTTTTTTTGTGCAATTTTGCATGCTTTTTTTTTTCTTTTTTTTTTTACAGCGCATAGTGTTCTGCGTCCTGATCGGCTGTAGACCATTGTCGATCTCCTCCATACCCTCTCTCCTGTATAGTACAGAATCGCTAGATCTATCGGTAGCAGTGTGACTCTGAAGTGCTGTACTGTATGTTTGTAAGTTTTTTCCCCAACAAACACAAGGTCGACGAAACATTTTGCACCGTCAAAGGCAGCTACGGTAGCACCCAAAAGGCAGAGGAAGATAACCATCACAAAAAGTTGGACTTCTGATTCATTGATGTTGAATTCTCTCGAAGCTGCTCTATTCCCGTGTTCTGGACCTGAAAACAGGGTTTGATCTTTGGTTTCGTTCTATAATACTGGACTTATTTTTCTACAAAGGTTTGAACTTCGAGAGTGTTTAAACAAGAGAAAAGTGTGAAAATGTTCGTGCCTGTCTGAGAAAAGTGTATACAGTGTGTAGTAAGGGGTTTTTACAGCCTTAAAACATCTAAAATAACTGTAAAAAATAAAGTTAGCTACTTCGCGGATTTCACCTATCGCTGGTTATTATTAGAAACTAACACCCGTGATAAACGAGGGACCGCTGTATACAAATACTGAGAAATCTAAAATTTGAATCCTTTCTCTCTTTTGCTCTGAGGCGCGGGGGAAAAAATATCGACAAGACGATGAACATCATCTACAGATATATTCGGTAAATGCCCAAGACATCTTGAGAAATGTAAATGGCCACTTGATTTATCCATTTGGTTGACTTGTTTTGGAAAACCCGACCGTAAACAAGGAGCGAATATCACACCGGAAACGAAGCACTATGCAGGAGTTTCCCCACCGGACGTAGCATATGCTAAGGTGCACAGAGTCATATGTCACGTCACATATTATATCCTCCCAACCATCAACATGTCTTTTAGACCCCATTCCTAATAGACTGCTCAAAGAAGTCTTACCATTAACTATTGCTTCAGTTTTAAATATGATCAGTCTATCTCTATGTATTGGCTACGGACCACAGGCCTTCAAGTTGGCAGTAGTTAAACCTTTTCTTAAAAACACATCACTTGAAACAGCTGTCTTAGCCAATTATAGGCCAATCTCCAACCTTCCTTTCATATCAAACATCCTTGAAAGAGTAGTTGTCAAACAGCTAACAGATCATCTGCAGGTTTCAGAGCTCATCACAGCACAGAAACAGCTTTAGTGAAGGTTACAAATGATCTTCTTATGGCCTCTGACAGTGGACTCATCTCTGTGCTTGTCCTGCTAGATGTCAGTGCAGCGTTTGATACTGTCGACCATAATATCCTATCAGAGCGATTAGAACATTAGAACATGCTGTAGGTATTACAGGTACTGCACTGCAGTGGTTTGTATCATATCTATCTAATAGACTCTAATTTGTTCATGTAAATGGAGAGTCCTCTTCACCCACTAAGGTCAGTTATGGTGTTCCACAGGGTTCAGTGCTAGGACCAATTCTGTTTACATTATACATGCTTCCCTTAGGCAGCATCATTAGAAGACATAGTATACATTTTTCCTCCTATGCAGATAAAACACAACATTATCTATCCATGAAGCCAGATAACACACACCAATTAAACTGCAGGAATGTCTTAAAGACATAAAGACCTGGATGACCTCTAATTTTCTGCTTTTAAATTCAGATAAAACTGAGGTTATTGAATTCAGCTCTAAAAATCTTAGAAATATGGTATCTAACCAGATTCTTACTCTGCATGGCATTACCTTGGCCTCCAGCAGCATTGTGAGGAACCTTGGAGTCATTTTTGACCAGGATATGTAATTCAGTGCACATATTAAAAAATGTTGTAGGAATGCTTTCTTCTATTTCTTCTATTTGTATTATAATATCACTAAAATTAGAAACATCCTGTCTCAGAGTGGTGCTGGAAACTAGTGCATGCATTTCTTGACTGGACTATGTGTCAAAGTCTGCACTGGAAAGAGCGAACGAGACACGATGGGCTGAAGAAACATACATGGATACACATGACAGACAGGGAAGACATGAAACATAGCCCAGGGAGGAGATGTGTAAACCGGAAGGGGAGACGAGACACCTTGCCCAGACAACATGGAAACAAAAATAGCTAAACATACAGCCAAAGCAAAGGATAACTTAAAACTAACAGAAAACTAAACCATTTTATGCACAAAGAATTCAAAAAAAGACTATAACCTCAAAATGTTGGGTCTGTCACTATGTGTGGAATATACCCTAATAAGATGGTACACAGAAAGGAAAGAATATAGTACCTTAACAAAACTGCAACCTCAGTGACTGAAAAATCAAGCAAAATACTACAGTGTGTCTGCTTTGACCGACAAGTGTGTCACCAGAGAGAGATCCAACCGAACCTTTGCAAATTTCAAGTCTCTGATGTCTTATATATGCCATTCTACCAGAACTCCAATAATCAAAAAGTAAAACTGGAAATCATCACATTTTCAGAGTTTACGTATCTGCTTAAATCAGACTCTTTAATCAGCTTCACACATTTTTTAATTGCTGGACTTCCTTTAATTATTACCTTTTAAATCTTCACTGCTACTGATATTTTTTTAATTAATTATTTGTACCTGCTTGGCATTTTTTCTTATTTGTATGTGATATGAACCGGTATTGGCTGGAATCATAATTTCCCTGAGGGGACCTCCCCAAGGGATTAAACAAATTCTATTCTATTCTATGCTACATTCAGTTATTGCAAATTCTTATTTTTATATTTGCTAAACATTGTATTACAACATGAACCTTATCTGAAAATGGAAGACTTGAAATATGCAGCTCATCTTTTGTACCTGCATTTTCTTTTCACATTTTTTTTTAAACATACTCATCCAAACCCTTACAGGGACACCCAGAAATGGATGGCTGTTAAAATGTTGGAGAGTTCCACAAAGACACTTCAAATGTAATAGTCTGCTATCTTAAAACAGTTTGAAGGTCAACATGTTCATTGTTCCATGTGCTACATCGCACTCTCTGCCGATCAACGGTAATTACCGCACAGAAAAGTGCACTACCTTCGGAGCAGTGTTAGACTACTCCGAGCTGAGTGGGGTTTTTTTCTTTTTTTTTTAAATAAAAAATAATTCCAATCTGTAAAGTCAGATTGCCCTTTTTATGGGTTCTTCAGTTGGAATTTGGGTTCCATATTTTTTTACGAAGCAGCCTTCAAAACTTGGTCACAGTTCCTGTGTTTTCAAAGCATGCTGACCTAACAGAGCATTGTTCTATCAGGCTTTATTAATATACATGAGATAGAGTATAGAGTATCTACATTTTATCCAGTTCCACTCTTAAATTTTTATGATATATAACATTCAGTGCTGGTGCCCTGTTGCTTAAGCATAGTGAGGTATTGTGAGAGTTTAACCAATGCAGAGACTATGGAGATGCACTTGCATGCATTCCTAGAAAAAGCCAACAGAACATCCCAGTCGTGATAATGCTCTACTTAGATAAGATTCTAGTAGGCTAAAATGGACTGCTACTTACATAGTGCTTTTTTTTCCCTGTAAATGGTTGGCTGGACGAGGAAAATAACCCACAGCAAAGTTAGTTAGAAAGAATATGAATGAGAAGCAAAAACAACACTGTTTTCAACAATCTGTATCACTTTACTACAAAGAGGTTCTTGTTATGACGTTTGTCGGCTCCAGAACAGGGAAAAAGGACAAGCAACAGCACAATCATAAATGAAAGTAGCCCACAATACTGGCTGTTACACATATTTGCAAAACTGCCCCTTTGTAACAATACAAACATCTAGATGTAGGTCAACAAAGCTGTTCAGTACACCAATGTACCACTATGGTGGTTGCTTAACAGTAGCCCTATCGCACAATCTACTCATGCAGGACTGTTGTGCTTTGAGTCCTAATCTTTCTGTGTGAATGGTACTGAGACAGAATGAAGAGGCACTGTTGCATATTTAAGCTGGCTTTGATTGGTGTGAAAAAACCAAGGTTAGCAAAGGTGGCACAATGAGGTGACCTGCTTTGCAGGATTGATAGCAAGCAAAAATGAAGAGGTGTTATTTCAACATTTCCCAAATACATTCATTTATTACAGACAGCGAGGAGGAATAAACATCAGAATACTTGTTTCCAAGAACACTTGGAATCAGTACTCTGTGCATGCATATCATTGCAAGTGTAGAAGCAGTGAAATTCTAATGCCAGTGAACACAGATGCCAGAGGGCAAAGGCAAGGATTGGAGAGCGTTTCCTGTGCATGCTAAAGCTGCCAGAACTAACTGAATATCTGCACTTTACTGACTGTTAGCATTTTCTCTGAATCTTGAGAAGTGAGAGAGCAAAGGAAACTGGAGAACAGACTCCATTGATGGGTTCGTCTTTCTAAAATGTTCCTTCAATCGCAGACAATGAAACAATCACAGGAAAACGAAAGGGGCACAGAAACAAACATAAGAGATTCTTCGCCTCTCTTTTGAAATATTAGTCATTGTCCCTTTCCTTCTTCATATAAATCTGCATTAAGCAATTCATCCACTGTAAAGAAAGAAATAGCCTGCAGCAACTGGCCATGTGTTTAGCAGAATGAATGGCTAGTCAGGACCATTTAAATGCCACCTCTTCCTTTGTGGAATGCCTGCTAGGAGATAATCAGAGTTACTCATGATCACTCAAAGAACAGCCACATAAAATAGATACAACTGTGAGAATCATGTATTTTAATTCCTTTTTAATGTTTGCATTAATGCCATACAACTATAAAGTTTCTTTCTCTTTACCCATTGTGTTATTGGTCTTGCTCTTGCTCTTGACGAAGGCGGTCGCACTTTTCTCCTCTCCTCCTCCTCCTCTCCCTTAGCTTCGCTGCTTAGCCTCTTGTGTCCTTGTCTAGTCTCGTGTTTTTTGTATTACTTTTCCCTGGAACACTCTCTCACAGTCTGTTCTCTAAAACCTAAAAGAGAATTATGGATTTGATCAACTGGTCTCTGAATGCAATTGACACCCCTTTCTCAACGAGAAGTTTGGGCTTGGGTGAGCCTGAGTGCTGAAGATATCTACCTATTCGGAACCATCTCGGCAGATATCTACCTATTCGGAACCATGGTAACAGGGTTCTGGCTGATCGGAGCTGGCTTGGCCCTGACTTACTGGAGAACTAAGGAAGTGGAACTGGCTGTTCAAACCCCCACAAGGCTGCCCGCTGGGATTGAAACGATGGGAAGAGGCGTGAGTTTCTCAAAATGGGCTCATTGAGTGCAGCACGGATAAGATCTTAGAAAGGCTTACGGCTGCCGTGAATACTCAGAATAAGATCTCTGAGTGCAGACTGGATTACATCTCGGAAGGGCTCGCTCGGCATAACATCTCTGAGCGTAAACTGGATGACATCTCGGGGAGGCACACTGTCGTGAGTTCTCAGAATCGGCTCTTTGGGCACAAGAATGACAACATCAGAGCGCAAGTATGGCGAAGCTCGCGGCTCTCCAACAGGAGATTGAGAGACCAGTGTTCGACTGTAGAACTGCTTGGAAATTCATATGAGCTGTTCGCACTAAAGTAAAAAGCACCATCACTCATGTGGATACCCCTTCGGCGCCAGCTGTGGTCTCAAGGCTGGAGCTGAACAACAACACCCTGATAACAACTGTGTTTTGACTGTTCTTCCCTTTCTATGCAAGGCCACCTGAGTTGGCTGGAAGACTGTTTACTTAGCCTGGCAGGGCGAAGGACACTGTCTCAGCTGAACTCTGGACACATACACACACATGCACACAGACATATATACACATGCAGACATACACTCATCCCCCCTCCCCCCTCCAAATGCCTTCGACGCTTATTCCCTTCCGATGCTGACGGTGGATCAAGGAGACCAGCGCATAGGCTGCAGGCCCGGATGTACTGTCTAAATCGGCTGTCTCTCACCCTTTACCCACCCCTGTTGCTTGTCATGTGTTTCTTTGGTGTATTAAGAGTTTTTTTCATGTGCTATGCACAGAGGTGTTTTTTTTCTGTTCTCAAACTGATCTCCCTGTTGGAGCTCAGTCTGGGAGGAGTTTTTTTTTTTTCTCCTTATCTTTCCTCATGTGGTGCATTTTCCATTGTTATAACTCTCTGACCTGTCTTCCCCATGTGATGTTTTTGTGTAATGTATGTATGGTCGGAGGGTAAGATGGTGCCGCCATTGCGTGCAATAGGTCGGCAGCCTTATGAAATTTCCCCTTGTGGGACTAATAAAGGTATATCATATCATTTATCATATCATATCATATTGTCCTGTTTTTTGACCCAGTTTTTGAGTTTGTTTTTGGACTAGTTATCTATTTAAGTATAAGTTAACATATTATAGTTCCTGATTATGTTACTTGTTGGTTATTTATTGTTCTTGATTTCTGGTCTGTTCATGTTTGTTCCCTTTGTGTCCAGTCTGCATCCAGGCAGTTTCCCAGTTCCTTCATTTACAAAGGAACAGTTCCTTTGTAAAAGCAATAAAGCTGCCTCTTTTAGCTCACCCCTCTGTTTCCAAAGCTTCTTGTGACCTTTTTCCTGATGTCATTTGGTATAGCTTCATCTACCACTATGGCCATCTTCCTATGCTTGTCCACCACTGCTATTCCTGCTCGGCAGTTTCCAATGCTTCAGATATGGACAGCTTGCTTTACTTCTTAGGCACCCCTTTCTTCAATGCACCTTTCTGCAGCTCTGATAGTTGGCTAACTTCCCTGCACGCTACCTTGGTCTTGGCCTCTAGCCTCGGTCTGTATGGAGGGTATTGCTGTTCATCTTGTAGCCAAGCATGTGATCACTGCTGCTGTGGTCTAGATCACCTGGTTTGTTTTGGTTAAGGTCACAGTAGGGATTGCATATAATGTTTTAGAACAGCTGTGATCAATTAGGTTGCTGTGTATTGTTGATTTTTAAGCAAAAAATATCAGCCTCAAAACTCCACACTGAGATAAATGTTCTCTCTCTCTCTCTCTAAAGACTCATTCACCCTTCTGTATATGAAAGTTCAAAGCAGACACCAACAGGGGTCCTCAGAAAATAAGTTCAAGACAGCCAAGTCATGACTCTAAGGTCTGATAATTAATTTTCTTGCTGTAAACTACATACCTCCCTCAGAGGCGTCACATTAAATACAATCAGCTGACAAGATGCACTTAAAAAGCTAAAGTAAGAAAAATCTTGGTAGTAACCATCATTACTTACTGTGACCCTGAAAAGTGTACAGAACTCAACAGAAGTAACCTATGAACATATAATCTGCAATATAAAAGACAATAATGTTGAAAAATAGATTTATGTAAAACAATCTAAAGCATTTTACAGATATCTCTAATTTAATTAGACATATCTATAATTCCTTTTCCACAACTAAGTACAATAATCTATATTTACTACAGATATCTACAACTTAGTTTTCCCAAATGGAAATTACTTTCTTACTATTGGGAATGTTATTTCCCATTTCAGATATCAAAAATTCCACCAATGTTTGGCATTTCAACAAAAAATATGATGCCTGCATTAGCATATTCATTTTGGATATGCTACTCTAACTAGTTAAAAATAAACTATATATTTTATATTAAAAATGGTCATGAGTGTCCCAGTTTATGACTAAATGACTCGGACCAGGGCGTGTGGCACCCAGAATGCAGGACTTGATAAGCAGTTTTTATTAATGCCGGCAAATAAGTGAGGAAAACAAAAAGCAAAGCAGTAACTGAGCAGGGTAGGACAGACAAAAAACAAACAGATGGAAACTAGCATACCATGAGGGAAGGTGCAACAGTGAGGAAAACACAGGCAAAAAAAACCCCCACAAGAGTGGGATTTTGGTCAGTGGACACACCGGAGGAACACAGCTGAACAAAACTGACAGACAGCAAAGCTTAACATGACACATGAGACGAGGGACTGTCAAAATGAACACAGGAAGTAACGAACACTGACACCAGGACTAAGACCTATAAGCTTGACAGAGCAAACAGGATCAACAGAAAACAACGAGAAAGGAAACAGGGAGAGCAGACAGACATGGGAAGACGATTGGTATGACGAAAAGGTATCCAAAAAAGTGATAACTAAATATGCAGATAAACTAATGATGAGACTGGAAACAAAAGGAAACTCTGACGCACAAGAAAACAACATTATATAAAAAAATAAATACAGTGGCAGCAGCCAACCAAGACAGAGTGTGTCTGATAGTACCTATTCGTACACCTGTGTGAACATTTGTGTGTACACCTAGGTGTGCAAACCTGTGTTTGTGTGCACGCTTGTGTTCATAAGGTTTCTCCATCTAAATGTCTAATAGTGGGTGTGGGGAGCTATAGCCCTGACTTTCTTTGTAGACTAGGATAACGTAACCAAACCTAACACTGTAAAAAATCATTTATTTTTATTTGTGGTGCTCATTATTCTGGAAGAGGTCAGCACAATTACATTTCTCCCAGAAAACTGACAGTTATTGATGATGTTCCCGTAGCCATCATTGCCCTGGTTTGTTAGAAACATAGGATTTTAAGGGCAGAAATTTCTGAAAATGTTTGAAAAGCAGACATCCTGCAGGTTCCTTCACAATGTAACAAGCACATACTCAGTAGATCCAACCCCCTCCCAGCAACAAGTACTATTAATTTTAGACTTTTGAAATAGCAACTGGTGCTGTAATATTGTTAGTTATTCAGACAGTGTTGCCCTGCAAAGGCTCTTTAGGATTTTCTCCATGTTTTTCTTTTCACTTTCTATAACGAGATGATTATCTTTCCCATTATCAATAGAAGCAAGAGAATTCTTAATTGTGTGTGAAACTATCAGGATGAAATTTGATTTGAACTATTATCCCTTTATAAATTTCAATCGAAACAGCAATGAATTAGATAGGTAGTTATTCTAAATCTAGGTCTTCAAACGTGTGTTTGTTTCTGTGTGGTGTAGCCCTAGCACTCTAGGACACGATTCATATGAAAGTAGGTTTTGATCAGTGAAGGAGCATGTTAAAATCAGGTTTTTCTTTCCAGTATCTTACGTGGATCAGTGACAGTTCTCTTTGGACACACACACCCCAACAGACCGAAGGGACAGCAACAGCAACCAGTGTGGGTTCTAGGTAGACTATAATGGTAAACGATGCACATATATGCGAGTAAGTGAATGTGTGTGCATGTGCCTGTGATATTTTTTGTATGTTCTTGAAATGTGTTCACTGCCCCAAAAAATTAAAGGAACACTTTAAAAACACATCAAATCAATAGGGAAAAAAATCATGCTGGATATCTATACTGATATGTACTGGGTAATGTATTAGGAATAAAAGGATGCCATACTGTATTGTTTGATGAAAATTAAAAATATCAACCAACAGAGGGATGAATTCAAGGACACCCCAAGAATCAAAGTAAAAAAATTATCCAACAGGCTAGTTGAGGCATGCTCCCAATGCTGAGACAACGGATGGTGTTGTCCCTGATTTGGACCAGGACATTACTGAGGTCTACGACAGTCTGACATACAACCTGAAACACAGTGTCTCAGAGGTATTCCATTGGATTTATGTCAGGTGAATGTGGGCGTCAGTAAGTGGTATCAATTCCTTCATCCTCCAGGAACTGCCTGGATACTCTTACCACATACCTAGCCCCTGAATTAAATAACTTCTTCATACAGAAAGAGTGCATAAATATGATGTTGCATTTTACTGCTGCAAATATTTAAGGCTGTGTATTAATTGTCACTACTACTAATGTACTCTCTTTGTAGCATTGCAGTCCTATTAAAACAAGTCTGATTTGGTCATGAGTTCAAGCCTTAACTGAAAATAAAAGACAAGGCTAAGTTTGAAATGTCAAGTGTGGAAGTGCCTGAAATCTGTTGAGTATAGCAACTGAGTAAAATCTACTTTGTTACATTCCACTGTATTCAGGACTGACTAACTATGTGTGTTTTGTTTCAATATATCACACTCTTTTTACGTTGTGCTCTCTACACACAAACTACATGGGGTAGAGCAATAAAAAAAAGACCTCCAGATTAAACAGAATTTCAGAATTATATATTCAAATTTTAAATGTTCCCAATTGAACTCACTGAACATGGATCATTTATAGAAGTCATAGTTTTATCTTCTCATGAGCTTTACATATATCCAGATAATTAAGAATATATTGTTTTTTAAACACTATTCTTAAGGGTTTTTTTAATACCATGCCAACCACAAGCCTCAGTCACAATTGCTATGGAGAAGAAGCCAATAAGAGAAATGAATCACACCATATTAAAAACACTGTGCCGTCACAGTTGGCCACATAATGCCAGCCTCTAAAATGGTATTAGAATGTTAAATACAGGCTTTTGGTTCAGCTTGCCCTTTCTGCAGAACAGATTCTTTAAGCCCAGTGACTGGATGTTTATGTCAATACAGTATAGCAATGCAATGACTTGACAATAGTCTAAGTTTCATGAGTTAAGCACAATGGTTCTGTTAGGTATTTGTGAAACCTTATTTTATTCAAACATAGCTGTTAGAAATTTGCTCTAATAATGAGGAAGAGTGACTGACATTTGATGTTTACCATCTGGGTTATGTGATTGTGGTTAGAGGGTCACATGTGATGTTCACATGTGAGGGTCTTCCCTGCAATTTTGAACAAAGCTAAACGCAATATACTGAATGATAAAGGTTTCCACTTAAGACTCACAAACGTAGTCTTCTTTAAACATGTAGCGGTGCAGTATGTTTGTATTTTCTGGGGTGTGATGCAGATGTTAAACTGAAAATGTCTCAGTCAAACACAGAGATACCCCCATACCTTTGTTTTTTAGCATAGCTGACAGCCAGAAGAGCCAATTTTCTTTTGCTTATGGTTAATATTTTGAACTGTAGGGAAACTGCCATAGGGTTTGGTACACAGTTATTGGTGTTTACTATACAGCTTCATACCTTCTTAGGATGCAACAAAGATTTGAAAACAATAACATAGCTTTACATGCATTAATGTCATTCTAATTTTGGATTTTATTGATGTCTCTGAACTGTTCCTTTTTGGAATAATTGAATTTATTTTGATTTTTTGGGGCTCATCTCTGATTCACACAGGGTCAAAACTAATCAAAGAAACGTATTTACACTTCCAGTAATATTTGGCTAAACATTTGGTCAATGTGAATGTGTGGCACATTGACCAGAGGCTTTTGGTACCCTTCAACAAGCTCCCAGCATAATTCTGGCTGCATGTCAGAAAACTGTTCTTGGCAGAATTAGGAGAGTTCATTCCAATCTGTTTCTTTCCTGGCATGGACATCGCTTTTAAGCATTGTCCATAAATACCTCTTGTAATTTTGCTGAATAACATCCTGAACATCCTAACCAATTTCCTCATCTAAGGGATACATTTTGGATTATCTTCCAGACCTTGACAGAGTGGTGACACATCCAAATAACTCGTATTTACATACAGTTGTTTGAACTGAGCTTGGAATCTGCAGTTGTTTAGAAATTGCTCCAGGAAAACTTACCAACTTGTTTGAGTCTGTAGTTCTCCTGCAGTTCAATGTGTGCTGTCAAACAAACCATTTTCATGCTGGAAACACCCCAAAACATTGTTTTTGTTGTGTTACCCTTTTTTGAAAACACAATTATCAGAAAGATTTATAAGTTACTAAAAAATAGTGGATAAAGCAAAAAAAAGGAAAGCCTGCGTGTAACCAAACAAATTGTTGTGTTTAAAACTTGTTCAGATTCAAGAAATTTTATTATTGACCAGAAGAGTTGAATGTCAACGAAGTGTCGGAATTATACTGAGTCATGCTGAGGACACAGATAATTAGCATGACTCAAAATATCAAACACTTATATTAAATATATATTAAACATTAAATATACTGTGAAAGCCAGAATGCTACCCTGCAAATGTGTGTTTTGTTCTTACTTCCATGCCCACCTAGAGCTATCCAGCTAAATTACACTGATTTGATTTGGTAGGAGTGGCCAGCCAGTTTATTCCCTTTCTTATCTTTTATGAGCCAACTGCACTGTACCCGTGTGCTAACACATCAGCTCATCACTGCAGACATTTTAAAGCAGAAAGCACAAATATGTGTAACACGCAGCTCTATAAGCTTCTCCAGCATACACCTGCTGTTCTCCATATGACGTTCCTTAATAACCATTTCCCCTTACAAACTTGTAATTATGTTCCTGCAGATCCTGGGCTTTGTTAATATGCACCGTCTCCCCATGCACCAGTGCTCTGGAATACATTCATGTTCTGAATACCTTCCACTGCATTGTTAGCATTTCACATACCTAATCCTCAATTCACTGACCTGTCAACACTCGTACTGGTAAGCAGTCACACACACGCAGCACTCACATGAGTTTCAACATGATCACAACAACAATATTCAAAGCCTAATTTAGATCTGAACAAGCTAGGGCATGCTAAAAAATATATATTAAAAAAGGTTGAACAAAGTATTTGGCAGTAAAGTATGTGTTTCTGCGTCTTTGCGTGCATTTCTTGAAGGGCTTGTCAGCACTAAATAATGGAGCACAACATTCTGTGTTATATTAAATTACAGTACAAAGAAGACATGATGTTACTACCATCACTCTTACTTTGAGACCTACTCTGCTCTGACAGACACCACCAAGTGTGTCTCAGAGCAAAACACCAGCTTTTTTTCCAGGAAGTCTGTTTCTTCATTTGTGACATATTGCTGCTGCCAGAGACAAAACCCACAGTGTAATGACTCCTGGGTTTCTTCTCTGAGGTTTAAGGCCAGTGTTCTTATGTGGATTTTGGGCTGAGTTAAAATGGTGTTCCTAGTTATTTAATTCTAGCTTATTTTTAGTTTAGACTGGTGTTTTTAAATACCTTTCAGGGTTTTGAGTTTCTTCTGAATTCTGAATCTTTCTGTATTTGGAATTTCAATTAAATTTTATTTATATAGTCCCAATCATAACATGAGCTGCTTTATATTGTAAGGTAAAGACCCTACAATAATACTGGGAAACCCCCAGCTACAACTGAGCAAGCATTTGGTAACAGTGGAAAGGAAAAACAGGCTGTGGGTGAGGGAAGGAAGACAGGATGAAAAGTACACTGTGGAAGAGTTTCCTAGTTGGTGTATGATGTTCCCAGTTTATTCTTTGGTGGTCCTTAGCCTTTAGTTTTGTCGCCTCTTTGGAAATCTATTTAGGTTTGATTCTTTAACCAGCTACCAGTATTTCTGTGTTAAGTTGCCACGTATGCCTGTCTGTATGTAGGTACTCCCTGTTTTACTTTGTTAGTTTATGTCTCTAGTTTTAATACCCCTGACTCATCATCTTGATTTTTTTCACCTGTAATAATCAACATGGTGTTTCCCATCTACCCAATTACTCTCTATATCTATTTAAACCCTGAGTTCAGTGGTGTTTGATGTGGTGTCATATGGTGTTCCTGATTGCCATTCCTTGGGTGTTTTGTACTTATGGACTTTTTCTGGTGCGATTTGAACTACTACTCTATCTGAATAAAGGTTTGTCTTTTGCTGCTAAAACATGCCTCAGTAGTCTGAATTGTGTCTGCATTCCACACTTTGTCATACTGTGGCAGGGTGTGGTTTGTGGCTCGGCTCCAGTGGAGGGGT
This sequence comes from Oreochromis niloticus, assembly GCF_001858045.2. NCBI lineage: Eukaryota > Metazoa > Chordata > Actinopteri > Cichliformes > Cichlidae > Oreochromis > Oreochromis niloticus. The sequence continues at coordinate 8,138,208 of NC_031965.2, forward strand.
GAAGTAGTGGGCCTAGACCCATCGTGCTAATCAATGGAGGTGCCTTTTGAGTGCATCGGCTCAAGGATATCGCTTTGCATTAGTGCTGGTGGATGGACGCAATATTCCAAAGCAGTGCCAGTGCACACCATTTCTGCATAGCATGTGGCACAGGTGCAATTTCAGGTCATCTCCCAAGTCTGTATCTTGAAAGAGACACTGACCGACCAGGGTCACCTCTTTCACGTGGCATGTTGGTCATGTCTTCCACACTAGAAAAACAGAACAAATTACATTTGTCTATAACCTGTACACTGACTTCCTGGTCATAGGTACGAGCCCAGCTAAAGATGAAATTCAATACGTTCTGGACCAAACTGCTAGTATTAGTCCCTTTTTCTAGTTCACAGTTACTCGCCAAGCGGCTTTGTGGTCATATAGTGAGTAGGGGATTTTGACTATGAAGTGGTCCAGTTGGACAGGGGAGGAGCCACACAGGTATATCACCTCAACCTGCTCCAAATCCGCTGCTCTTTTCACAGTAGGACAGATTTTCTTTACTTTCATAGACCAAACACTCAAATACAAACATAACAAGAAAGACATCACTGAAGCTTGCTTTAGACTGCTGTGGGAAATCTTGTGTAGTAATAGGAAACTGCTTTTATCCCTACACCACAACATTTCACACCACTAAAGCTATGTGTCGACCGGACGTGTAGTTACATTTCTCGGGAGGTGAACATCAGGTTATGTAGAAGGTTGCAGTGCGGTGTTCAAATGGGGTTCCAGTTATGGTGTAAGTTAGGGTGTAGACCTGATACAGATGTATAATTTACATGTAATGGGATGGCAGGATCTCCTTGAAATTTGACAAACTAGAGGTCTTTTGATAATGAAAACCATTAGAACTTGGGAATTTTTAAATCATCTTTATTATGATACAACTTGGTATTAATTTGTGATAGAACTGAAAGGATTAGAGCAAATTTGAAACTGGACATGTACTAGTTTGATCTCACAGAGGTGTAGGTGGGTGGACTTTACAAATACCTGCAACTGCTTCATTCTAAACTAAAGAAAAAACTAGGTACAATTTTTGTGCTTAAATATATGAATCCCTAACAAGAAGGGATTAAAGTTTAAAGTTTAGAGAGCACCAAATCCACAACAGAGCACTTATTTAGATTGAGATAACTATTTATGCCACAATAGGCAATTTAGTTTGACAGTCCACAATGAAAATAAGAACAAAGTACTACTACTGACATTTAACACCTTAATAGATGAAGGTGTGAAAGCATTTAGTAGTGTTTTGTTTTTCTAAAGGGTGCATGGTAACATGACCCGAGGGCAATGAAATAAATTCACTTGAGAGAACATGTTCAGTTTGACAAGCAATAAAAAGGTCTTTTAACCTGCTGTTAGGACTGTTTTTATCCTTCAGACAATGCACTAAACCAGCATATGAAAGAAAATGTTGAAGAGCTTTGAACAAAAGAAATTTAAAAATGTATATATTTTTAGAAACACTGAAATAGTTTCACTTGTGCAACAAGTAAATTCTTCGTTGTCCTTGTTTAACCACTCATTGACTCAAAAACAGTTCCCATAAATTAAATGGACTGATTCTTATATAGCGCTTTTCTACTCTGCCAGAGCACTCAAAGCACTTTAGACAACATGCCACATTCACACAAGCACTTTCTTCTATGCTTTAAGAGCTTTCTAGCTAATATTCACACACATTCATACTCCGATTCAGTTCGAATCCACCAACCTTCCGATCAGTAGACGACCTCCTGAGCTACAGCAACCCCCATATTAAGCCTATCAATTTTTCATTGTGTGTTATAATGACTTTTGTATTACCAGAAATTAGTCACTAAGTAATTTAATTTACTTTAATTACTTTAATTTTAGCCACCCCAGTTTAGTTTATCACCACCCAATTTCGTAAATGAAGACAAGGCACCACCATGATCAGACTGTGAACTCTGAAGGAAAGACACCAGTGCACTATCACCAAAAAACTGCACTCTTGAAAAGACCTGCAGCCGTCTGTGTACATTATAAAAAGAACACATATTGGGAATCCAGTGTTTCAAATGATACATTAAGGATAATTAAGTTAGGTGCATGGCTGCATTAACTGACAGGTACCCTAACACAGGCATCTGTAGCCAATAAGCATTTGCTAACCTCATCTACTACTTTAAGTCATTAAAAGTGACCTATTTACTGTTTGTGTGCTGTTAGGGCCTTTAGCATTTGTAATGGATTATCTAATATTATGGTTTGTGTGTGGCACTGACCATCCAAGAAGTTTCTTCTGGTGAGTGACTTATTAGTCCGTTACTAAGAACAACTTACCTGTGCTGCACCCATACAGATTACGGATCCATAAAAGTACAACGATCTGATTTATTTAATAGGAGGCTAAGTATCACTATATTCAAAAAACTATGATGTACTGTGTGTGTACCACAGATGATAGCTCTTCTGAAGGTTCACCACGAGGAGCCAGGTCTTTGATCCCATTATCCTTTTGTTTGTTCACTGGTTTTCCTTCCTTTGAACTCTTTTGGTTGTACCAACCACAGCCTATCAAAAACATCCAAGAAGACCTATGACTTCACGCAGTCCCACTTTGGTGCCTAATATATCCATTCCCTTGACAAGTTACAAGATGATCAATGTGATTAATACTGACCTCTTGGTGTTTTTAATTATGTGACTATCAGTAAAGCCTACATTATACTCTGTTGTGAACACAGACACGCACACCTGGAGACCAAACAGCCAGATAGTCAATCCTGTTATATTGCTTTGACATCTGCTGCATGAGGAGCAAGTGTGGTTGGTGCATTGTAAATTCTTTATAATGAGTCTGTGCAGTCACAAAGAACAGGCAGGATTCCGGACATCCACGTGGACCCTTGCGCTAACCTTCAGTTGACACCATTTACATCACGGGGACCCGAGTAGACTTGCCGATGTGGAAAGTATAATCCCTGCTTAAGACTGAGTGAAATACGCAGCACATTCCCCAATCCAGCATTTGGTTGTTTCAGTACAAAACATGTTGCAAAACTTAAATGGATGCAAAAAAATCACAAAAATAACAACAACTAGGACAGATCCACACATGACACAGTAATGGCAGACCAGTTTCCTTTTATAGCAAAGCAGCTGACAGATTCTTGGTTTTAGCTGCTAGAAGCAACAACTCAGCATCCTCTGGGACGTATTCTGGCATCCTGCCACAATTCAGAGAGCAAACAACAGACAGCATACAGCAAACAATAGGCAGAAGATAAATGTGTGAGCGCATAACAGGCAATCCTCAAAGTGAAGCATTTCTCCCCAGGCCAAGAACAAATCACAGGTGCAGTTATTCCAGTCAGTGTGAAGATCAGCCTCTGTTCCCACAGCCATCGTCAGCATGTTTGTGTAAAACAGGTCAGAGAGGGAAACCACAATTCATCATCATTTGTGTACAGTTTTAAGGCCTTAATAATCATTACACATTTACTAGAACTCAGTGCCGTGCGGTGACTCTTGGCAAGCAGAGACAATCCCCCATCCCCTTATGGACAAACTAAAAAATCTTCCTCCACCATTTAACCAGATAAACTGCATCAGATTACAACAAACCGTTTGTACCATCTGTCTGAACCCAATACTTCACCTTTCTGTACTTCCTGCCTTAAGAATTGTAAAGTATTCTTAATTCTATAGTTAAATATCTAATATCTTACCAAAAGTGATTTATTAGCCAACACTAACAAGAAGTGGAGGAATTTTTGAAACCTTTCCTTTAAGGAAAGAACCAATAAAATACCTGACCACTAGGGATGGTTCTTCTAGAGAACTGGTTCCTAGGTGGTTCCCATCACCATCAGAGCTTTTATTGTTAACATACTAAAGGAGGTATGAACATTTTCAGATTCCATCTTCTCTACATCACAAGTTGGGCAAGATAGTTAGCAAATTGAATCTCATCTGTTACCTGATAAGTCACTGAAGCTCGTTTACTTGCAAATACTAGCTGAGCTTCCATTCAAAACACAGGTGATAACTGATCTCAAAACAGTGAAGGTAGAGCCAGTGCTTACCTCATACACTCATCTCCCATCAGTTTACTGTCAAAACCAGCAGTTTTCTACAATGCACATGTGCAAATCACCAGAAAAAAAGCTGCTGGCCTGTCAGCTTGCCCAGTCACTGTTAATGGGAGATGGACACACCCGCAACTTGTTGAGACTTGGTAGCTTGCTCTGCATTTTTATATGGCATTACAAACACTGGACAAAAAGGCAGAGCAGTGCTGATGACCAAAAAGAATGACATCAGAGCCCATTATAACTGTCACAGATCGAAGTGTGAACAGTGCTTTCTATATAACATTTATACACATTTAATGGCTGCATTAGAGAGCAATTTGAGGATCATTATCTTGCCCAAGGATACTTTGTCATGCTGGAGCAGCGAGGGATCACCGCCAACCTTCTAATCAGTGGATGACCTGCTCTACCTCCTGAGCTACAGCCACCCTGAGATTTAGTGTCTGGACACTTGTGTGGTTACTGTTATGCAATTGTACCCACACAAACACACACACACACACGCACACACAGAGGTGCAGCTGTGCACACCTACAAATATCGACTGTCTGGTTTGGTAATCCCCTGCACTCTTAGGTGACAGCAGAGAAAGAAATTATCTGTGAGAGACAGAAAGACAAGAGTGCAACAGAACCATGGTTCAACTACCTCAAGTACTGTGACAGATTACTCTGAAAGGCTAAGTAAATATGACACTGAATATGTTATTTGACGAGTATTCTTATTATAAGAAATTAAATCCAAATTAGCCCAGAAGGACAAAGTAAGTCAAAAAACATCCATGACAAATAGCAAGGCAAGTTTTACAATAAGAATAAAGCTGTAACTTGGCTATTTTATAACAGGGAGTAATAGACTGAAGTCTGTGAGATAGTTAAGGCAGACAGCTGCAGCTGTGCTGCATCAAAAACATGTAAGATCTGAGAGCAACCAGGCTGAATAAGAGAGAAAAATCATGTGAAGGTCAGTGTGAAGAAATACACACATTTGCTCTTGAGTCAAAAGGAGCTGTAGAGTTATTTTTTGCTTTGGGATCCCCAAGTGGTTTTCCCAATCACCCAATTACTTATCAATTTACCCAGTAGCAAGATTTCCAAAATCTAAGATTATTACAATCAAAACAGATGGGATTAAAATCTATGGATGTATAAAGAACTTGAGTGATTTCACCCGCTTCTCACATACACTCATATAAACCTAAAGGTTATAAGTGTATAGAACACAAATCTTGCTTAATGCACCAGAAAGTGTAGCAAATATTAGCAAATACCTAATCTGGTTTATTTAATTATTACTCTTCTGTGGTGGAATCAATGCATTTTTTTTTTAAACTCAGCCTCATATTTATCTTTGTTAAGATGCCAGATTAACAAAGTAGCTACATTGGAAGTGAAAGTACAGATGATGAATTTAAAAAAGTATCCAAAAGAGAGCAAGACAAAAACAGAGGCACGGAGTGCTGTTTCATCCAATCACCTAATGTGAATCATCACAATTGAAGAAATTCACTTTCAGTTACTGATATAAAGGCTGCAAGCTGCATATTCCTGCAGTCCTAGTACTCCATGCCAAATCCAGAGATGGATTTGTTACTAAACTATTTCATGGGTTGTTTGAACATGGGTTTGACTCTTAAGGGCCGCTAGGCTAGACCCCACATGCTAACAAGCCCCTTGGACATGAGTGAGAGACATAAAAATAAGCCATACCGGATAGGATGTCGCCCAGATTAACAAGGTCCACGTCAGGTGTTGAGGAACCAGGACACACTGACAAACAAGGCGGTATAAGTGAGTAAGAGATGAAAATAGGGTGCTGCTGAAATGCTACTACGCAAGTAACCCCAGCGAAATTGGTTACATTAATAGGATGGATGGAATCTTTGATACCAAACATCCAGATTGACTGCGAAACAACTAGTAACTCAGTGTTCTAACATTCGGAAGATGGAACTGCTCTCACAGCTAGAGATTGAGGAGGTGCAACACAAATGCCACAGCAAGGGGGAGCCAGAACAACAGGTCAGGGGGGAGATACCATCATTACTGATTTAAGAAGGATCATTAAGTGCGAGAGGAACAGACCTGAAAGATCACGGTGAGCTTGAAACCTGGATCTCTGAGGATCTACTAGATGATGAGAATGCAGAGGACAATACCTACTGCGACCATTACCGAGACTAACAAGCTGATCCACACTACGGCAGCAGTGATCACTGAGATGCAGTACCCTCCATGAAGAAGGAGACTAGAGGCCAAGATCAGGGTAGCAACCTCCACAGCAACCTCAGCAACCTCCCTGAACAGGGTCCAGTAACCATCACAGTGGCAGACATCCAAGAAAGGGTCTCCAATATGAAGAGTTGGACAGCACCAGGCCCCGACATGGTTCATGCCTACTGGCTGAAGAAGCCGACTGTACTCCACGAGCGCCTGGCAGTACAAATGAACCAGCTGCTAGTCAATGAGAGACACCCAGAATGGCTAACTGAAGGCCAGAAAATCCTGATCCCCAAGGACCCCCAGAATCCAACTACCAGCCTCAATAACCTGTTTCAATACCACATGGAAACTCCTGTCAGACATCATATCAGTGGCTAAGAGCAACAGGCACATGGCTCAATACATGAGGGGTGCACAGAAAGGAATTGGAAAGAATACCAGAAGAGCGAAACACTGCAAGACTAGGCTGACCAACCTGTGCACTGCCTTGATTGATTATAAGAATGACTATGACTCGATCCCTAGATCGTGAAATGCCTAGAACTGTAGAAGATCAACAGGACCCTTCATCCAGAACTCAATGGGGATGTGGTGGCCAACATCACAGGTCAGCTTCAAGCCCATAGCACTGGTTACCATCAAGTGCAGGATCTACCAAGCAGATGCTCTGTCTCCACTGCTTTTCTGCATAGGTTGAACACCCTCAGTGAGATCATTGACAAGAATGACAATGGAACACAGCAATCGTCAGCCACCCCCTTTTACATGGATGACATCAAGCTGTATGCTAAGAGCCAACGAGACATCAATTCACTGACCCACTCCACCAGGATATACAGCAATGACACTGGTATGTCATTCAGATTGGAGGAGAGGTATGGTAGCCAGAACTGAGGAGATCAAATTACCACAAGGCAACACTGCAGACATCGAGGACAGAAAAGTACCTGGGAATCCCACAGGCAAATGGGAACCACAAAGAGGCCACTAGGAAAGCTGCAACCACCAAGTACCTGCAGAGGGTCAGGCAAGTCCTGAGGAGTCAACTGAATGGTAAGAACAAGAACCGAGCTATCAACACCTGATGTAAAGTGTTGATAATAACCATTAGTATGTGACTTGGGACATGTCAGAGTCCTTTGTCCATAGAGATAAGAGCTGTAGGGCTGCAACGGTTCATCAAGTCATTTAAATAATTTGATTATACAAAATTTTTGTCACAGATTCTTCTCTTCAATACTTCATTCAACGCACGATCTGTAGCACGACCAAGTGTTAAACGATGTAAACACCCACACCCACTTTTGTGACTAAAAGGCAACCTGCAATACAAACATATTTAGGAGCAAGATATGAATAAAAGGTCTGACAACATTAAGGCCACACAGCCCCTATGTTTTTACATTAAAACACTGATAACAGTAGCAGGAATGATGATGCTGGCACAGTTTAACGCGGAGCCAGACTCTTTTATACATTGCGAAGAGCAAAGAGGTGAAGTGGTTACCGAGAGACCAGGCTGAGTGAAAGAAAACATGTTTCTAGTGTACAAACAACAGCAATGTTCCTGTAATCACCGTTAAATCCTATGTTGGGAAAAAGCGAGTGGGTGTCCTTCATCAAACCACCAGATCAACAAACTCAGGCGTGAAGAAAAGCAAACTTTATAGCTGCTCCATCTACAGCTGTTTGTTTGACACAGTGAAATCTGCAGTAAGTCTTCAGAAATTGTAAAATATGCAGATGAATGCATATTTTCAAGCTCCTTAGATTGGATGACTGAGAACGTTCAAACAAAGGCAGATGAACTGTTAACTTACTCAGATACTGTGTTAAAGTTGACGGCAGCCATCCTATTTTACATGCATAACTGCTGTTAACTAAGTGTATTAGACCATGTTAGACCATATTTCAAGGCTTTCGTAACATTTTTCAGATTGAAAGGGAAATAATATAAAATACTGTCTCAATTAAATTTCATTAATACTTAAAAACTATAAAAAATAAAAGCTTTTTTCTAGGACTGTCAGCATTAACACGTTAATGCGGCATTAAAGCAGCTTAAACGCATTAATGCAGCCATCACGATTAACGCAATTAAAGTTTTTAACGCACTCAACCCATCTGGAGCGCAGAATGGACAAACTTTGGACAAACTGCCCAAAATGCGCTGACAGAAACATTTCAGGGATTTTGAGTCAGTCTGTGCTCCCAATGGGAAAATTGTTAACCGCGTTAGTCGTTAACGCGGTTAAGCCGCATTAACGCACAGTAACCCCATTACATGGATTGAATAGCCCGTTTTAACGAGTTAACACGGGCGTTAATGCATTAACACTGACAGCACTACTTTTTTCACAAGCCAGTAAAAATATAAATGGGCCATTAAAGCCACTGACCTAAGGATTGTTAGGTTGGACATTGAATTATTATTAATATTAAGTAACATCTACACCATCATAAGTTCTTTTAAAACAGCACAGAAATTTGCCTCCTATAATGTCAGAAGTCCTTCCAAGAAGACTAAATGAAGAACAGTAAAGGTAATTTTTTTATGCCTCACTTTAGATTGTATATATATCTTATTTTATTTGACTTTGACTGTACTTGACATTATGTATATGTTTTTGCATTTAAGAAAATGATTCCTTTAAAAATCTACATTTCAATATGCCATATGCATAAAATCAAAGGGATTACTTGGTTTTTCTGACAGACACAGTATGCAGTTCAAATTTTAAAAATTGCAATTTCTAAAATGGAAACCAATTAGCAGTTCATTCTCAAAGACAGGAAAGTTTTTTCTGTTTTGAATATTTATTATTGCTCATTGGCGATCGTGGCTCAAGAGTTGGGAGTTCGCCTTGTAATCGGAAGGTTGCCGGTTCGAGCCCCGGCTCGGACAGTCTCGGTCGTTGTGTCCTTGGGCAAGACACTTCACCCGTTGCCTACTGGTGGTGGTCAGAGGGCCCGGTGGCGCCAGTGTCCGGCAGCCTCGCCTCTGTCAGTGCGCCCCAGGGTGGCTGTGGCTACAACGTAGCTTGCCATCACCAGTGTGTGAATGGGTGAATGACTGGATATGTAAAGCGCTTTGGGGTCCTTAGGGACTAGAAGGTGCTATATAAATACAGGCCATTTACCATTAATAAGACAAAAATATTTCTTATCTAATTACTTGATTAATCAGTGGCATAATTGATAGATTACTCCATCCACTTCCGCTTATCCTTTTTCAGGGCCGCGGGTGGGCTGGAGCCTATCCCAGCTGTCTTAGGGCGAGAGGCAGGGTACACCCTGGACAGATCGCCAGTCTGCCTCACTGCTAACACATTAACACAGACAACCAGAGTTTTCAATTAACCTATCCCCACTAACTGCATCTCTTTGCACTGTGGGAGGAAGCCAGAGCACCCACCCAAACAATGAGAGAACATGCAAACTCCATACAGAAAGGTGGAATTGAATTCAGGACCTTCTTGCTGTGAAGCAACAGTGCTAAGCACCATGCCACCATGCTGCCCTTTGATAGATCACTCGATTACTAAAATCACTGATAGCTGCACCCCCCATTTCTGATTTGCTTTATTGTCCAGTGTTCACCAGTGCTATCATAGGCAGTAGAAAGCATTAGTGAATTCACATGCAGCATCACAGCACAGTAGTACAGCGCCTATACATTATGTTGCCAACACTTCCAGCACCTTCCTCTTTCTCAGTATTTCTCTTTTTAATTTTACTGAAATCTTGCATATTTGTGGTAATCACGGGTTGGTAATGAATGCCAATACATGTTTAATTTTCTTTGAATGTGATAGTATATCAAAATACTGCTACCCCTAGCCTGATACTAAAAATTAGTAAAAATAGTAAAAAACAATTGGGAGGAATGGAGTGCCCAGTCTGAACCCAAGTAGTGTTCTGTTATTAGACTTCTATGCTAATCACAGTCTGTCCATAACAAACTTATATTTGAACATAAGCGTGTTCATATGTACACATGGTAACAGGACACCCGAGTTGGTAATACCTAAATCAGATGATGGACACTGGAGGTAAAGGAAGCCATCAAGCTGAGTCCTGTCGGGGTTGATTAGCTTGTGAGACTCCGTAGCAGCTGACATGCAACGGCAGATCAAGCAGAGTGTAGCTCTGGCAGTAGCGAAACAAAACCTCGGGTGTGGGAGAAGTTTGATGTGGCCTTGGAACATGGAAGACTTTCTGGTTGTCCTTTAAGCAAACGGCTTAAAGGCAAACCATCAGCCAACTCAGGAGGGGAAGGGGGTGCTTTACTCACATGGTGTATAGTGTCAGGGTGCTGCGTACTTTAACCGAAGATATAGCCAGGGGATGGAAGGACTACTTTGAGGATCTCCTCACTCCCTTTCTCAACTCTTCTGTAGAAGAAGCAGACTCTGGAGACAAGGGAAATTGACTCGTGCATCTATTGAGTGAGCTCACTAATGTAGTTAAACACCTCCTTGGTGGCAGGTCCCCTTTCTAAATTCACTGGATGTTGAAGAGCCATCTTCAGCCTATTGTGTCCAAAAGTCCACGTGGCGCCAGGACACCCTGATCGATTTTGTAATCATATCATCAGATCTGCAGCTGTATGTTCTGGACACTCGGGTGAAGAAAGGTGCTGATCAGTTGGGGGTCGCTGTAGCTCACCTACTGATCGGAGGGTTGGTGGTTCGATCCCTGGCTCCTCCAGTCTGCATGTCAAGTATCCTTGGGCAAAGTACTAACCCCAAGTTGCTCTCTGATGCATCCATCAGAGTGTGAATGTGTGTGAATGTAGTTAGAAAGCACACCATTTAGAGAAAGTACTTGTGAGAACAGGTGGGATTTGGTGAATGTGGCATGTTGTATGCCGGGAGAGTAGAAAGGTGCTATCAGTCGCTCAGGGAGTTGGGAAGCGCATCTGTAACCGGAAGGTTGCCGGTTCGATCCCTGGGCTCTCTATCCTGGTCGTTGTGTCCCTGGGCAAGACACTTTACCCTACCGCCTACTGGTGTTGGCCAGAGGGGCCGATGGCGCGATATGGCAGCCTCGCTTCTGTCAGTCTGCCCCAGGGCAGCTGTGGTTACGACTGTAGCTTGCCTACACCAGTGTGTGAATGTGAGAGTGAATGAATAGTGGAATTGTAAAGCGCTTTGGGTGCCTTGAAAAGCGCTATATAAATGCAATCTATTATTATTATCAGTCCATTTACCATTTCCCAACTGATCACCACCTGGTGGTGAATTGGATAAGTTGGTGAGGGAGAATGCTGGATGACTTGGGGCGCCTAAAAGTATATGAGCACTGGAAATAAAAGTGCACGAGATCTTCAACTCCCACCTTGGACAGAGCTTCAACAGCATTCCGAGGGAGATTGAGGACACTGAATTTGAATGGACCATGTTCAGCACCTCCAATGCTGACGCTGCTGCACTGGGCTGCGACTGCAAGGTGGTTGGTGCCTGTTGTGTTGGTATCCCCGAACCAGATGGTGGACACCGGAGGTAAAGGGAACCATCAGGCTAAAGAAGGAGTCCTAGAAGCCTTGGTTAGGTTGTGGGACTTCGGAAGCAGCTGATAGGTACTGACAGGCCAAGCGGAAGTGGCTCGGGCAGTGGCTGAAGCAAAAACTCAGTATGGGAGGAGCTCGGAGAGGCCATGGAAAAGACTTGAAGACTGCCTCGAAGAGATTCTGGTAAACCGTCAGGGGACTTGGGGGAGAAAGTGGTGCTCTACCTGCACTGTGACTTTGAGCGCAGATATTGTTTAGTGGTGGAAGGAAAACTTTGAGAACCTTCCTAATCCCACTGACACGTCTTTCATAGAGAAAGCAGAGTCTGGGCATGAGGGGACGACTCATCAATCACCGGGGTTGAGGTAAACGAGGCAGTTAAACAAATACTCCTTTATGGCAGGGACATTGGGGTGGATGAGGTTTACCCTGAATTCCTGAAGGCTTTAGATGTTATAGGGCTGTCTTGGATGACACACCTCTACAGTGTTGCGTGAAGATCGACAGCAGGTTGGTGCTGCATATACTGTGATCTGGACACTGTACCGGTCCATCTTGGTGAAAAGAGAGCTGAGAAAAAAATGGAGCTCTCAATTTACCAGCTGATCTACGTCCACACCCTCACCTATGGTCATGATCTTTGGGTAGTGTCTGAAAGAACGAGATCGTGGATACAAGCAGTGGAAATAAGCTTTCTCCGTAGGGTGGCTGGCCTTTCAGAGATATGGTGAGGAGTTCAGTGTTTCTCCCCCACATTTGTTGTTTGAATTTGGGTTATTTATTTTGTGAGAATGCTGCCATTAAACTTTTTTATAACACCTGTACTGGGTTTCCAGAGTTGTTGTGTTATCCCCTCCTGCCCTCGAGGAGATGTAACACAAGTGGGGGCTCGTCTGGGATCTCGAGGAGATGTAACATTCAGTAATTGGATGTGGGGCTCCAAGTTGAGCTGCTTCTCCTCCACATCAAAAATAGCCATGTCCCACCGGGATGAGTCCCCGGGGCAGACCCAGGACACGCTCAAGAGATTATATCTCTTGGCTGGCCTGGTAGCGCTTGGTTTTCCCCTGGATAAGGTGGAGGAGGTGGTCGGGGAGAGGGAGATCTGGGCCTCTCTGCTTATGCAGCAGTCTGAGCAGAGAGGCCCAGACCAGCCCAGACTAATGCCTAAGCAACCCACAATCCGGCCCCAGAAGAAGATAGATGGATGGATGTGTGATTGCAGTTATAACTGCAATCACACATCCATCCATCTATCCTCCTTCCTTTTTGAGCCCTGAGTTGGGGCTATGATGACATGAGGTGTTGCCGCTGCTTTCACACATAGCAGTATTATAGCCAATCCCTGAATTCTTTTCAAGACAGATAGACACTTTCAATTTCACACATAACCACCCATGTCAGACTGCATACATTAGAGCCATCGATTTGACATCACAGTGAATTATGAGCTTGAAACATACAGGTTTCCATTTAACTGCATCAGATTATTGATGAAAATCTGTACGTGGCAGGTTGTCATTAGCCAGGCATTATCTTCTGGTCGTCTATTGGCTTTTAAATAAGCAGATGCTTTCATCAGAAAAATAGAAGGTAATTAAAATCTACCACAGAAAGACGTGAAAAGAAAATAATATGCTTTTTACCTCCCATCTGCAGTGGAATTAAACAATGACACCATTATATTCCTGGTATCGACAAACCCTGATGCCCTTTTCACATATTTGTTATTTAGATCTACCAGTATGTATTTCTGGGCTAAACTTCAGCATGTTCCAACTGTAATACTAGTACTTTGACAGGAAATTGCAGAGGTAGATACATGCTGCACTTTTTGTGCCGCAATCTAAAAAAAAAAAATCTGTCCCTGTCATTCCCTTCACCCTAGGAGGGAAATCATACACACACAGACACACACTGTGTGGACGACCTGTAGACAGAGGAAGATTTTCAGTTCGTCTTCCAACATCTGGTGGGTCTTATGAATACAAAATACTACTGCTGTGACTAAGAGCATGTTTGAACTAACAATTCACACAACAGTAAAGAAAATAGATTCTCTCAGTACCCTCAGAAATATCTCTACTATGCCTTGCTGCTCGCTGAGCATCTATTTGCCCAGTTTTTGAGATACAATGTGGGAAGCGTCTGTTTCTCAACATCTCCTTTTTCCTGAAACTGCAGAATCGACATTTCTGTGTTTAAAACACAAAAATGTAGAGAACAAATTACCTTTAATAGTCCCATATATTTCTTGATAAAATTTGATAAAATCACATTAGTACAAAAAAATTTAATTAACATTGCTGTAACACAGTTGCAGCACTAGAATATTGTGTGGGCTGGGCACAGCTCAAAAATCATGAGCCAGGTTCCATATGGGTCAAAGCACAACTCACCTGATATCTGACCCATATTAGGACTTGTAGCTGAGTTGAGTAATTCAGATCTACATTGCCAATAAAATCTAATAATATTTGGAAAACATTCCTTTCAATCTGGATTGTTCATTTAAAATGAGATTTTTAAACTGTGTATCATTCCTCAAATTATCATTTTATGTGTAATTTTGTAATTTAGCCTCTATGCACCACAAAACTTTCAGCTTTAGTTTAGGAAGTTTAAGTACTGAATTACCTGTTTTGCAATACAGCAAGTTTTACAAATAGACCTCCATTTTCAAAGCCTCAACATTAAATGGACAAACTAGCATAATTTAAATTGTAAAGAATATTGTTAATACTTGGATAAAAATCTTTTGCAGTCAATGACTAGCTGAAGTCTGGAATTCATTACATTATAAATGCTGCATTTTCTCCCATTAAATACTCTCAAGCTTTTACTGCCCATACATTCAGTTTCTTCTTGTGTGTGGGTCTTTGTGAGATAGAAAAGTATACGAAGTGGCTCCCAACTGCCCAATTTTCTGAATGTGAGCAGAAAACATAGCCCTGTACACTTTAGAACTCATCTTATTACTTCTGCCAGCAGTCACATCATCAATAAACGCAAGTTAGCCAGCTCCACTAGCAGCCACAAACAAATGTCCAAACAAATGGCTGTAAATATTGTCCTCACTCTACCACAAGTTTATTTGAGATCGGAGACTTTGCTTGGTCAATAAGGGAATATAAATTACTAATAGCTATGAAAAGACAACACTGTCACTGTCCATAAGATGTTAATAATGTGTAAGATATAGGGTAGCTAATTAACTATTGCATGCTTATATTTGGTACAGATGGATCCAACCATCTCTCCATCCAAATCAGGTTTGCAGGAGCCTATCCCAGCTGCCACTGGGCAAAAGGCAGAGATTAATAATAACTAATTATTACATTTTTTTTTATATCACAAAGGTTGTTGAGTGAAAATCAACTGCCTCAATCATACTAGTCCACTGCCATGCACACATACGCATGTAGATTAGCCAGCTTTGGGTCATGGCAAAGATGGAGAGCTGAATAAACCTGTTTTTGTTTATTGGCTAAAGTTTTAATAATGGATTGGTTGCAACAAAATCTTCCACAAATATACTGCAAACATTCAATTCAATTTTATTTATATAGCGCCAAATCACAACAAAAGTCGCCTCAAGGCGCTTCATAGGTACAGAGAAAAACCCAACAATCATATGACCCCCTATGAGCAAGCACTTTGGCGACAGTGGGAAGGAAAAACTCCTTTTTAACAGGAAGAAACCTCCGGCAGAACCAGGCTCAGGGAGGGGCGGGGCCATCTGCTGCGACCGGTTGGGGTGAAACATTCCTACTGTCCCTTCAACATGACAATCTACCAACAAATGAGACAAAGATTTTTAATCAATTCTTGCAATACAAAGCATAGGAAGTTAAATCTGTTGGTGCTGCTGGTGAATATGAGGAGATTAAAGTTAATTAATTAAAGCCTGGACCAGCTGGAAAAGACAAACAGGATTAGTGTTTATGTGGTGGTGATGATGTGAAGGTGATATTCTTTTATGATAAACAATCACATCATCAGGTGCAGGGAGGCATCCTCTAATATGAAAATGCGGGAGTCTCTCAGGTCTATGTCAAAGCTGTTTTAGATAGAGTAAGTACATCAAAAGATGTAAGAGATCATAATGCATCCGTGAATCTGGCAGTGGTGAGCCGTTGGGAGGAATCTAAAAATAGGAATAAATTAAAACGTACTAAAGTAAAGCAATCTCTCTTTCCTTTAATCTCAGACAGGCACTGTCATGAAGCTCCTCGCCCGTTTGAATTCATCCTTTACATTATAGCTATTTTGTGGCTACAATTGTCTATTGTCACTGAAAGCTCAGCTTATTTTGTGCTCATTGAAGACTGTAGCTCTCTCTATTATACGGGTGTGTCTGTCTCCAATTAACAATGACTGAAGATGGGCAAGCTGAGAGGCCAGCAGCTTGTTCAAAGTTATGGCCTGTGCTTCATACACGTCAAGTAATTAGCAAGTACAAAAACTTCAGAGATTTAGCATCATAACAGATAAGTTTCATCTTGCTTCTCTACACATGTTAATAACTCCTTTAGTACACTAACAAGGAACGCTCTGAAAGGGGATGGCACTTCTGACCACGTCCATAAAATAGGCAAGTTGACCAAGTTCAGGCTCAGCGGTACGTTTAAGTTAGCATGTAAGAGAATGTCTGAATGCAGCACTTTTAACCAGCCGTTTTACCAACACGCCACCTTCAAATTTCATTCATATTTTAAACCCATCCGAAGAAACTGACAGAACCGTATCACACTTTCCTCAAGCCTTTTAAATTAGCTGAATTTTTTGTTAATATATTTTAATATAAACTTTCATACTATACTTCTGAGCTCATAAGCAGATTTTTTAGAGACATGTAGTCCTCACAGGAAAGCCACTGCAAACATGATTTATTAACATGATGCTGAACATTGAATGAAATATAAAGTATTTAAAATGACTCTCATCTCACGCAGCAGTTATATTAATCAATTTGACACAGATGAAGAACATTTTTCTGCAGAATAATCATAATCACGATTTTCCACTAAGTTTTATGTCTAGTGAGGCGTTTTATTTTTATATACACTCTAAGGGGAATCATGACAAGGATGGTAGGACGTCAACCACAGTGAAAAATCAGAAGAAGAAAAGACATGCGCTTGAAGTCAGAAATAAAATCCAAACCATAATCATCACAACACAGGCAGTTCCACGCAAAACTCTGAGAGCAATGGAAAGAAGGAAGGTGAGAGTTAGTGAGTGAGCGAGCAGCCATCAGGAAGACTGACAAGTACCTGCTGGTTAACCAATCAAACCCAGTGTCGGCTGACAAGGAACAAAAGACTACAGTTGTTATACATGTGAAAATCACAGCTGACAGATATATCAGAACGAAGGAACACAAGAAAAACTGACAAGTACCAAGGGTTGAAGGAACACCTGAATCAGATGGATGGTTAAGTTCAAAGTGCTCCCACTGGTAACAGGAGCTGTAACCCCCACACCCATCCCACCCCACCCCAGCAGATTCTATGCTCAACATCCCAGGTCTCTTTTAGGAGGAATGCACAGATATTGCTAAGAATCTGCACAGAGCCCTAAGGCAAAAGTCTGAGGAAGGCAAACAAACCACCACCCAGGGTGGAGGGAGACCTTTCTTTTTTATACACGGATGGATTTGAAGGTTTTATCATTGAAGCTTTAATGACCATCTTTAAAGCTTCAGTGTGAGGGAGCATAAATTATTGATCTAGCAGGCAGTACATTTCTTTCTCTCTCACTCGCTGCATGTTTCACCTTGTTCTGTTGCAGCTCGTTCAGTTCAGTGAATTTAGACTGTAAATGAAAAATCACAATAACTACATGAGAGCAACAGAATAAATTGGTGTTAATTACAACGCAAAATTGAATTTCTACAAGATAGCAAAGCACCAAGGATAGCAAAGAGCTTGAATGGGCCATTAATAAATTCATGGCTAAAATAATAGTTCTGTGCACATCTGGTGAGCAGGTGTTAGTTTGTAGCAGGACAGTCTTTGTTGTTCAACATAATCTGCTTGTCAGCCTTTTATCAACATGCTGGCAATATGTATCCGATATATTCTGGAAACTCCTGGAAGTCCTTTCGTAGTCAACAAAGGTAAATTGAATATTGCAACTCAAAAAGTGGATAAACAAAAATTTCATTGGGTGTATGCTACACTACACCCTTTTCTCTGTACTTTGATCTAAATTGGGCTCCTGGGATCCAAACAAAAAGGGTGTGGCATACACCCTTTTTGTGTGTTTTTTGTGTGTTGTGTAATTTCAGCACGAGCTTTTAAGTAGCTGCTGTATGTGCGTTTTAAGCAGCAGAGGCGCATGCACACGCAGGTTGAGGTGGATCTCTCTCTGTATTCTGTCTGTCTGGATCACAACATCCACAAAAATAACAGGCTTGCACACAAAGCCAAAATATCTGTCTGTTTCAATGCCAGGGCAATGCCTGGAATCAATTTATACCCAGTTGTTCATGCAAGCTTCTCATTGCATATCATTAAGAACATGGACTGGGTGGAGGTGCTTTAAGTCAGGTTGACCCAGCTTCTGTTGCAGACTACAAAGTCCAGACAAGAAAGCAGCCAATCCAAACAATTTCACATCAAATTAAGAAATGATGGAAGGGTCAAGGGTAAAAAAAGAAAGACAAAAAGCATCAAAAGCTTTTGTCTTGGCCATTTCATTTATGAATACAACGTTCTTCTTAAAAATATACCAGAGGAGAAAGCAGAGAGAAGTACAGCTGACAGGCCTGACTGGAAGGGAGAAAAATTTTCCTCTTTCACTTGAGGCTAAAAAGCTGATGGTTTCCTCAAGTAAACTGTGGCCTTTGGCTGCCGGCCCAGTCATGCACGGCAGTAGCGCTTTGCCAGTTCTTCCCACTGACTATACGTCGTTGACTGTGTGTGTGGAAAGTAAATGTTTTTTTTCCTCTGCCAACAGTTGTGTTCCTCACTTTGGGAATGGAATGCTTACAGTAGACATAATACAAGAAAAGCCAGAGATTTCAGACATATTTGTATGTGTGTGTGTGTATGTAAAGTTTTCTTACTCACTTGCTATGAGAAATGAGATTCTGAGATCTTAAGACTAGTTCAAGTACAACTCTATGAACATTTTTAAAGGTCCCTAAGCTCTACATCTGTAACTCACTGTGGGATTTGCATTTCTACAAGTGTCGTCATGAGCAAGGTGAAAACATGCTTTAACATTACATTATATACATTATAAGTCAAGTACAGGTTATACCACCAAGCTTGCAATTTCCTCTGAACACAAACAAGAGTTTAGTCAGGAATAGCCATGAACTAAGAGAGAAAAGCAAACTTTTTCAAAGACAAGATTGTTTTTCTCAGAAAAGCAGAAGAGAATGAAAGTAGGAAAGAATATTTTTGGTGGATGAATTGTGAGCTGACAAAGCCAAATTTGACATTTGAGTATGTCGACTGTAGCAGTGTGCTGTATACAGGTAATACTGACAAACTTTAGGAAAGGAACTTGAGCTACCCCTCATTTCAGCCTGAATGTCTTGTACTTTTTTAAGTGTCATCTTTAACAAAAGTTCTGTAGGCTTTCAGAAGGTCTTTCTAAACATAATCTGCCTCTTCACTCATATTTAGTCCAGTCCTTGTACATAAACATTTTCAGAGGAATGTCTTTTGTTGTTCCTTTGCTACTTATTACTGACCTCTGAAGAATACAAAAGGCACATAACAATTTAGCAAAGAACCAATTTTAAATTGTATTTTTAAGCACTTTGTCGCTAGCAGCCTGTCACAAAAAACACAATTTGTTTAAAATTCTTCAGCTGAATCTATGAAAAAATGCCAAAGTAATGCAGTTTGACAGCCATTAAAATTGTACTGTTGCACTAAGAAGGTGATTCCCAAAGAACTACTACCTACAAACTTGGCACATGTTGGCATGGTTCTACAGCAAATGAACAGTATTCAAAATTCATCTTCTTAAGAAACAGGGCAGGAAAAACAATGCAGCAAATACCTGGCACAACACCTGACTGAGTTGATCCATCAACTGTTTGCCGACGCCACAACAGAAATGGTGCCAGCGGAAAATGCAAAACGTTTGATGGAGTGACAAATCCAATCTTAAGATTCTTGGCTCAAATCTTTGTCAGTATGTATAGAGGAGGTCAGGAAAGAGGTACAGTGAGTGTCAACAGCAATCTGTAAAGAATGGTCAGTCACAGCTGGTGCTACATTTTACACAGTGTGGGGGGTCTTGTCAGAATCGATGGCAGAAAAAGTACTGTCAGGTTTCAGTCCACCGTGTGTCTGATTGGCAGTGGCTTCGTTTTTCCAACATAACAATGATGTGATACTGAAAAAGAACAACAAAAATAAAAAACAAAAAAAATTCAGGGTGTATGAAAAAGAATAAATTGATTTCAATGTGTTATTTACTGCCATTCACTGGTAATGATCAAAACATGTATTGTTAGAGAGGGAGATTTGCAAGTTTCACGTGGCTGGCAGCAGGTAGCATAACAACAGCACTGGCTCGAGACATGCTCACAGTATGGAACAAATAGTGTCCAGAGGGGAAGTCACTGAGCACTTGTAAACATTTCAAGTTTTGTATTTTAAAATTTACCACAGGTTTCCATGTACATTACTTTAAGAAAACAGATTATTCTTTTTGATTCACCCTATAGATGTTTTCACCTGTGGTTTGGGGTAAATACGACCCTTTAGAAAACCTTTTTTTTTAACCCGTGACAGTGTACCAACAACGCAACACTACAGTTATCAGACAATGCTCCTAAGTTCAACACATCACACACTGTGTCCCCTTAACTAGAAGCAGTAGCATTTCTTGAACAAAGAACAACTGTATCAGTTCTTTGAGGCTTAAATTACATTTTGATGTAAGTGACAAACACCTCTAGTTTAACACAATAATCACAACAAAAGTAAAGAAGCTGGTCAGATAGTACAAAACCACAAAGTATCTGTTAGAAGTGAGTTGGTGGTGGGAATAAACAAAACAGTGGATTAAACCAAATTACTTCTTCCTCCTTCCCAACAGAACGTCAATGCAATGAAATATTAGTCTTTGATAGACCAAGCCACAGCAGCTGATCCCAGACCAGTCCCTGAGGATCAGACACATCAGAGCAGCTGCCGATTCAGAAGTGATGCAAGTCTATAATAAGAAGAGCTCTCTGACAGCTTCTTACTGACACACACACACACACACACACACACACACACACACAAACACACACAAACACCAGATCTTGCAACAGCTTGTACATTTGCAAGTCAGCTATAGATGAAAGGAAATTCCACTGGCTTACACCTTCACTCGTGTAACCCTTACTCCTAACTCCAGCTGCACAGCCCAGCACTCATCTCTCCCACTCAGCTCATTTATGTTCAAGATTTTCTACACGCCTTCATATTCTCTGCTGATATTCTGACAACCTCCCCAGGCTGAGTCTCTTCTTGCTAGCACTTTAGTCAGTCTGAGTTAGTTGCATAACCATTTTTGTAAGAGCAGGCCACTCAGAACCAAATAATTTTGACAAGAATGCTACACATTGTACATATGAACGTAAACTGTGGTTTTGTATATGTATTGTGGTCCCATATCAAATTCATTGTTGTCCAGAGAGGATGCCATGATGATGGCAAGTTGAACAGCACCACAATAAGACAGCGGTGAGCCACAGACATCTCTGCAGCATCATCACTCCATCAGGCCAAGCACAGGTTCCAAATGACTTGCACATTTTGTAGCAGAAACATTTATCAAGATTTAAAGAAGGCAGTACAGACACATGCTCAAGTAATAATTATCTGTATGTCAAAATGCTGACATGAAGACAGTGCAATAGTGTGGTGTCATTAACATGGTATTAAACTGAAATTAGTTTAATCTCATTTTGTTACAGGCTTTAAACAACTGTGAGCTAACTAGGAACAACTAAAAAACAAAGTTACATATTGATATTTGCATTAGGTTTTGAGATCTGAGCTTACTCTGAAATTATGCACCACCTGGCTTAGATGACTCCATTTCTCTCAAATTTGTGTTGACCTGTGCACCATCTCTGTAAGCCGTTTGTGTATATCCATAACATCAAACACTTACCCAAGTCATCTAACTTCTTAATGCAATACATTCTATGTTAAACAAAAACTCAATTTAATACTCAGAACTGGTTAGCTATACTCACTATAGTTATACTACAGCTAGCGCTGGCTGTGGAGTTCCACACATGAAAGGCTTTTGCACGTTTCTCCTGCTAATCCAGCAGCAGAAAATCTTAGTGTTACACATCAGTTTGGTCGATGGTAGTACATTTTTTCTCTAATTTTTTTCTCCCTTTTTTTGTTTTGTTTTGTTTTCTCAATGATGGCTAGCAAATGTGCATGACCACCACCTGCAGGTGGTAGCGGAATATTGCATCCAACCATCCCATCAATTTGTCTCACATTCTTTTGTCTCACCCATTAATGTGGTCTGACAGAGAATGTTACAAACAGTTGTTGAGTCGGATGCATAGACAGAAGCTTGGGGTGGTGTGTTTGAGAATTTTAAACTTTGAACTACTACTCAGCTACCGCCCGGAGATTATGTAGGATGATGGTCACTAACCTGTTGGAGCAGAGTGGAGAGCAGACTCCACTTGCTTCCTCTGGTGGTGAACAGCAGCGCGGGAATAAAACGTGCTCAAGGTTTTTGTTGTTGTTGTTGTTGTTGTTGGGTTTTTTTTTTTGCTCTATTTGTGGCTGAGCTTGTAACATTCTCAGACAGATGTACTGTCACACTCTTGAGCTCAGGTTATATTTTATAGATGCTGCCCACAAATGAAAAGCTGCTCCTGGCAGCATCTGAAGGCGCAGCCGCCACAGAGGACCGCTCTAAGCCGGCTGCGTTCAGAAAGGTACTCGCCACATTTGTACTCTCACAGTTTCAGCCTGCGGTTTGCAGCTGCACGCAGCTGATGCGGGCTGTTTGGTGGGCAAGTTATCAGGCGTGTGCCGAATGCTGCACGGTCCAATCAGCACCAAGTGTTCGGGAGCGCTTAGCTTTGCCCGCAAGTCGTGGCAGGACGGGCGACGTACGTTCAGCAAACCTGCCCGGACCCGCTGCTGAGTCCACCTGGTGAACTGCGATCTCCTCAGTAACACGCGATAAGCGCACTTAAAACACATTCACACGCATCTTTTCCCTGCACACCTGTGGATCGCCGTGACCAACAAACACATAACCCCTCACCACAACCTCACCATGTACAGCTCGCCCACGCCCAGAGAGAGAGGTGTTAAAGAATCCGCAGACACCTACCGACCTCATACAATCCGTGTCTCGTCCCAGAGTCCGCAAAGGCGCAGGGCGGAGCAGAGCAGTGATGAAGGGAGCGCTCATGTGTCAGCCGGTGTCCCTGTCCGAGCGCATGCTGCAGCGCCGCCTCTATTTACTCCAGCTGGAAGAACGACACGCCCACTGTGCGTGTGGGTGGGTGACAGAGAGAGAGAGAGAGAGAGAGAGAGAAAGAAAGAAATTTGGAACCATGTTTACATTTTTTGGCTGTTTGGAAGTGCTGTGCATGGGTGTTGCCAGGATTTTTAAACTGATGTGGAAAAAAAAGTATTAGGAAAAACAAGTAAGTCTATAAATAAATGAAAACATGTATAATAAAACGCACAGGCCACGAACTCGTAAATTTATTTGTTGTAAGATGTCAATTTGTTTGAAAGCCTTCTCCGTACTGCCAGAAATCATCATCGGGAGATACTGTCTGTCCGTTTAGGTGGTTTTAAGACCGCAGTAAAAAGTAATAAAATGTTCATAACTGTGCTTCACGACACCACAGAGAGGACTTGCATGATTAGGTCTATCTACAAACTTCAGAACACTTCCTCCAAGTTATTGAGAAAACACGTCCAAGAAAAGCTGTGTAAAGATCTTTAAATATTAATAAAAATGAGAAAATAAATCAGCTGACTGAAATAACTTCACATAGTATCAAAATAAAAGTCATAATATAATATAATAATATGATATATAATATAAGCACTGAATTCACCCATCCACATTTGTAAAACTGCTGAGGAACAGTCAAAAGAAAACAACAAAGAGCCCAAGGCGATGACCTGACCAAACTTTCCATATCCTAGTCTATCTGCGCATCTGTATGATGCACGGGAACAAGCTGAGGCACAGAGACCCCACCCCGCAACCAACAGGACCAAAAGGATTAACTGGCACAAGATGGAAAGGTGAGTTTATGTTTGTTGCTGACTGGTTTAATATCACCATTCATTTTCATAATAATTTTTTTTTTTTTTTTACTTTAGAATTCGCCTTTTAAAAAGTTCTATTGTGGTATTTCACATAATTTAAGGCAAGTTTTAGTTATTAAGTGAAAGAAGCTATTGCAAACAGGTCTGGACTTGCTGATCTTTCCATCTGTCCTATCATCATGAACATGACACACAGAACATCAGTGAAGAATTTCTTCAAGTCTTTTCTCGGAAATACTCAGAGGTGCAAGGTCACAAGGTTAGCTAGTGGGCTGTGTGCTGAAGGTAGAGCAGGTTGCACACTAATCAAAGGGGCAGTGGTTTGATGACTGACTCCCTCAAACTGCATGCTGATTGCACCTGATGCATGCATTGGCTTGTGAACGGAAAGTTTACTGGTGGAGGCCACTGACATTTGTTCTGATGTTGTTGTTGCTGGTTTTTTCCACTAGTTTTTTTCCCCACCATTTTTTGTTTTTGCATTTTGCACTTTGCTAGGGTCAGTGTCGCAGCTGGCCGCATGAGGTGATGCTCCGTTGTGCAAGGAGGAACAAGATGAGCATACAAAACGACCTCCAGCAGGCTCCCGGTGTAAATATCTCTGACCAAACAATCAGAAACAGACTTCCCAAGGGTGGTCTGAGGGCCTAACATCCTCTAGTGGGCCCTGTGCTCACTGTTCAGCACCATGGAGCCCAACTGGCATTTGCCACAGAATACCAGAATTGGTAGGTCTACCACTGTCATCCTGTGGTTTTCACAGATGAGAACAGGTTCACACTGTGCACATGCAACTCAAGACAATGTTACTGTGGTGGGGTGTGGTTTGTGGCTCAGCTGCAGGGGAGGGGTGGAGCAGAGGGTTCAGGGTCTGGTGACAGGGGAGGTTGGCCCACACAGCTATTCTCCATCAGCTGTTCATGCCTCACTACTTCAATAGGTTCCGCAGTGTCACTTAGAAGATAGCTGGAAAGCTGCGCAATCAAAGAGAGTATTGTAAATAAAGCATCCACGTACCTTCAACGCTGAGTGCCTTGGGTCCTTCTTACCACTGTTATGTTGCCTGTAATATTTTTCAGCATGACCAGTTTGGTGGTAGATCAGTGATGGTTTGTGGAGGCATATCAATGGAGGGACAATCAAACCTCTACGGGTTAGGCAACAGCACCCTGACTGCCATTAGGTTTTGGGATGAAAACCTTGGACCCATTGTCAGACCCTACGCTTGTGCAGTGGGTCCTGGGTTCCTCCTGGTGAACAACAACATCCAGCCTTGTGTGGCAAGCATATGCAGGCAGTTACTGAAGGATGAAGGAATTGATACCACTGATTGGCCCCCACATTTGCCTCACACATGGATCCTAGAATGCCTGGAACTAGATCAACAGGACCCTAAAGAGCCATCATCTTTAATTTGATGGGGATGTGGTGAAAACACTAGAGTCCACATGTCATCAAGTGTGGGCATTACAAAGGAGATGGTCTGTCCCCACTGCTGTTCTGCATAAGCCTGAATCCTCTCAGCCAGATCATCAACAAAACTGGTCACAGATATCAACTACAGAGCCACCTTATCCACACAGATGACATCTGCCAGGAGTGAACAAGACATTCATTTACTGATCCACACCAGTAGGATCTACAGCAATAACACTGGAATGCTGCTCTGACTGAAATAGAGGAGTCAGGGATCCAAAAGTCTCAAAGTGAATCCTCATCCCCGCTTGTCTTGGTTGTCAAGCTGAATGGTTACCTACACATTTCTAATGACTTCAGATGGTTGAATGTAAGAACAGTTAAAGACACACATGCATTGCCTCATGAGTCGGATGCACTTTGCTGCACTCGGTGGAAATGCCTTCTGTACAATGGACCTCACAGGGTTGTACAATGTCAAACTCCATGAGGATGATAAAAGAAAACACAAGCATTCTCCTCCCCATTTGGCCTTAATGAGTACAACAGGATGATCTAAGTGTATTATGCTACCTGGACAACCTTATGGTCTATACGTCATCTGAACAGGTAGAACTTGAGCATCAACAGATGGTTTTCTCATGTGCAGTGGAGACAAGCATTCAGGGCTTTGAAACAAGAACTTGTCCGTAGTGTCACATTAGCCCATTTTAATGCAGATGGGCTTCATCCTTGCAGCTCTTGTTTCTTTTGATGGCCTTGGAGCCGTCCTCCTACAGTTTCCGCCTGATGGAAAGATTGCCAGACCAGTGGCATTTGCCAGCAGGACCTTCTGACACTCTCAGCTAAACTGTCCAGTGCATCATTTGGACTTTCTTTCTCTGAAATGGGCAATCTGTTCAATTTTACTGGCAAAACCACCAATCTATTCAGGAAAAACTCAGGCTGGGACACAATAAAAGACAGGAAAACTGAGGGCTTAAAAAAGGGTAATTAGAAAGACTGAACACAACTGGGGAAAAAACTCACAGGTAAAGTAAATCAATAAACACGACAATCAAATAACACCGGCAGTAGTTTAGCAAAGAAAGAAGATACAAAAAACATTAGGGAAGTTGAAAATACAGTCAAAACTCTACTGACTGATCTGAGTGTAAAACCAAGGAGATCTAAAAAAAAAAAAATTTTAAACAAAATTCAAAACACTATACAAAGGAAACACAACCTCAGCTCAGGACAAGGTGAAAGCAGAAACCAAGAACTCAAAATACTCTGGAGAGATGACAAAAAGTAAACAACAACTTCAACCAGATAATTACAAAAGAAACAAACAAAGGAGAAAAACTAAACAGCAAACAAGTAAAGAATCAAGATCAATGCAATTAAGCATTAACTAAACTTACCGGTTCAAAACTCAAAACACTGGGTCAAAGATCCAGGACCATATGCAGAAATGTACACATGCTTACTTCCAGACCAAACACTGCACACATGGATACCATTCAGAGGTTCTTGTGCTAGGGAGCAACTACTCTGCAATATGTGGCAATTCCCTCCAGTTATTATTAGGGACTCCAAAAAAGTATATGGTGCAAACTGTGCAAGCACGCTAACTGCCTGAGTGGTCCCTTGGACCACTGTGAGCAACATCAGACGTTGCACTGTGGTCATGCCAGCAACGCATCCATCCAAGTTACATGGTTTATTAAAAGAATCAAATTACAGCATTTACATTCCTGTTAGAATGCTTTTAATTAAAGGCTTTAGCCCACTTACAATGAAAATGACAAAAGTCTTGTTCATGGCCTGTGTAGTATGTTCACATATTTGGATGTATACATATTTATTTTTAGCTATGGCAAAACATAAACTGCTAACCAAACCAAGCTGACTATAAACTCCAATATTGAAAACATACTTTGGATTTTTATTATAAAGCTCTGACTTGTATTATGAGTATGAGCCAGAGTCTGAAGCTCCTGCTATGCACTGGGTGAGACTGTCCTACTGTTGACTGGGAGAGAGTCCTGTAACTCTTTGTCTGCAAAATACAGTATATATATGATTATATGCATTTCTACTACTCATAAACTAGTGACAGCATTTAATGATAAATGTCCATAGATAAAAATTGTAAATAAATGACATGAGATAAGCAGAATTCTAATTGAGAACTTAAATTTCATCTTATTTTTCCTGTGTTGCACACTTTGTCCCAGCTGAACCCCCTCTGCTTCTTTCACATTGGGTGTGAAGGTCCTCCTTCCGGGGTCAGGGTGGGGCTCCTGTTCTGGAAGACTTGAGACATGTACCCCTATTAGAGATAACATTTTGTTCTCATTAAAACTTTCACATTTTGCATAATTACATGTGTGCTGTAGCACAAGCATGTGATAATGTGAAAATTCCCTTAAAATATATAATTACACTGTTTTTATTAGCATTTCTACTACTCATAGTAATAGCATTTAATAATTATTAACTATTATAGATGAACATTCCTAATAAATTACACTAGAAAAAGCACAAAACTGATTGAGAACTTAAATTTCACCTTATTTTTTCTGTCTGTCCTTCTCACATCTCCAATGGTTGTACACATTGTCATTAGTGTGTCTTCACTCCACATCGGCCACACTTTTTTGCTTGCTAACGCCGGTTAATGGCTTTGATTAGCTGCGAAAATATGTATGTGAATCGCATTACTGGCCAGAGCAGCCAGTCACCACTCACTCACTGACTAACAAAATGGCACAGAATGAATTGTTATGTGTTTTTTTATTTTTCAGCCTGGATTTTTTTTGTGCGCAGTGCAGATTTTCTGTGTTCAGAGATCACGTCAGCACGCGCACAGCTTAGAGGAAACAGTGGTCCCACAGTCTTTTGATGATGTTACACTGTCATTTCTTCCCTGGGCCAAAGGCTGTGAAATCAGGGCAGGGCAAGGACCTTTCTGTGTGGACTTTGCATTTTTCTTCTTGTGATTGTGTGGGTTCTCTCCCATTTCCTCCCATGGACAATGGCATGCATGTTAGGCTAATTGGTGATCATCTCTTGTTATCTGTTGCTCTGTGATGGACTGGCAACCTGTACAGAGTCTACCCTGTACAGAATGTACCTGACAACTGGGAGAGGCTCCAGCCCCCCCTGGAACCCAAGTGTTTAAAAAAGGTGGATGAATGGAAAGAACAATCCCAGTGGATGCAGTGGTCAGCCATCCGATAGCATCAGCTATTTAATTTGTCATGGACTCAGTCAGTGCATTTAAGTTGGTACATCTTCCACAATAGCTGAGAGCAGAGGTTGACAGTATAAAATACACACTATAAGAGAGCCAGAGATTAATAATAACTAATAGTTAAATGCAAAATGGTGTATAAACAAACACAGAGTTAAAAGAGGTGAATGAAGGAGAAATGCTCAGTGAATGATGGGAAGCCCCCAGCAGCCTAGGCGTATTGCAGTACATCCAAGGAAGGAGTCAGGTTCAACTGATCCATCCCTAACAATATGCCTAATGAATAAGGAAAGTTTAAGCCTAATCTTAAAAGTACAGAAAATGTCTGTCTCCTGAATCCAAAGTTAGAGCTGCTTCTACAGAAAATGGACCTGAAAACTAAAGGCTCTTTGCTCTCAGACTGCGGGCTTACTTGTGGTTCCTAGGGTACTAGTACTAGAATGGGAGGCAGTGCTCTATTGGGGTAATACAGTACTATAAGGTCATTAAGATAAGATGGGGCTTGATTATTCAGGACCTTGTACAGTAAGTGAGGAGCAGGCTTTGAAATTAGATTCTGGATTTAACAGGGAGCCAATGCACAGAACCCAGTATGGCTTCAGTACTGTTGCTGCAAATGTCTCTCTTAATGAAATGAAACTAATGTTACGGGTTCAAATATTGAGGAAGAGTACAAAACAATACAAGTCCAGAAGGGTTGGGTCAAAACAATGATTTTATTTGAACACACGCACGGGGAGATAATTACTGCACACAATCAGCATGGATCTCCGTCAGAAATACACTTCAGATTGCTTTTATATCATCAGGGTATTATAATGCCCCCTCTTGCGTTTACAAGCACATAATTTGCATCTTGAGAACATTATTTGCCTCTTTTACAGACATGAGCAATTTTAAGAGCTAAATACAGACACAGAAGTTCCCCTTTCTGGCATCTTCTTCCAGATAAGGCGATGGTCTCAGGCCATTGAGGTCCCCATGGACTTGTCCTCTTCTTCTGTCACCTGTTGTCAAGTAAACTCTAGTGCAACATGTTGCTGAATACATTCAGGCCTGTTTCTAGGTTATATATGTTATATGTGTGTTTTGTAAGCGTGTATTGCAATTTTACCTTTTCCAGCTCAAAGCCCTTACACAATAGATTGCCTGGACGTTGCGCCACGCAAAGCTTCTGACCTTTAATTAATTTGGCTGAGCTTCAACTCTTTTAATAAGCACAGAACTGCAATGTGTGTATAAAATGGTTATAACTGCATCTGTAATAAAGGTTAATCTGAGGCCAGCATGTTTAATAACCATCTTAACACAATATCAATGCTGTAGATTATATTGTAGCAGTAAAATGATTTCTTTAATCCCACAATTCCCTCTCTTGACGTCTCTTCCAGATACGTCACCCCACCGTTTGTTGTGTCACTCCTTAGTCCATTCAGCCGCCTCTAACCCCATTAATGGCATCATAGGCACCGCAACACCGTTCCCAGGTCCCCTGCCCTCGCTCTGACCCTCTCTCGCTGTCCTCTGGCTCAGCGAGTGAGACAACAACCTCATGTCTTCTAGGTAATCAAGTAATAAAACGCCAGCTCCCACTTGAGAACACTTCATGCTTAAGTAGTCTGTGCTCCTCTTCTGGGTCCCTCTCTCGTGGAAATCTTCCCCTGTAAACGATAGAAAACAAAACGCCTCTCTCTGCTACACCTCACTAATCTACTGTGTTCATCTAAGGTCCTTTAATCATTCAAAGTTGGTTCACAATATCATGTTCTGGGCTCTATCCTTTATATTAACTTTACTTAATCTTAATTTACTTAATGTCAATGCTCTTTATGTGTGTGTGCAACACTTTTAGTTCTATTAAACACACCCAGGGTAAGATATACACCATCCCCATGTCAGCCTAAATTTCCGCTAGAAAGCACACTCCAAGATTTTCTATCAGGATTTACGCCTCTTTTTGCTTCAAGCATATACATAACATGCAAAAGTTACCGTTAATGACAATTAGACAAGTTTCCATTATCTACAACATTTTTGTTTCACCCGTCTCACCCCCACACGTTTCCTGTTCACTTATTGCATACTTATCTTTAACACATTCTGCATCACTAGTTGCTAAGCAGAAATAAAGCAAGATGTCTTCCACCTTTACCCTAGAAAATAAATCTATGTGATGTTTGTGTATGTAAGCATGTTATGCATTCCTTCATTACACTCCACGCCATCCCTGCAATATACCAGTTCAGACAGTCACGCTGAACGAAGCTTAAGACCTTCTTAAGGCTGAGTGCTTAACAGCTCTTTATGAGCACAAGGCAATGTGTGTATGAAATAATTATAAACGCTTATTCTACTAAAACACATCCAACCCAAGTCAGAGATTTTCAATCAGTTAAGCTTAAGCATATAACCAATCACTTATGCATAAGTTTTACCGTACTTAAATTATCAGACACCTAACAAGTCAGAAAATTATCCTAAACCCATTATTTCAAATTAAACCTTAAATCCCCAATTAAACCTTAAATCCCCCCTTTTTGACACATCTTATGTGTCAAACTCAAAATGCTTCACCCAAGTTTAGGAAATTAAAAGAAAAAGGTTAGTCATATCATTTCTCAAAAGACCTCAGCAATCCTCCTCTCAGGTATATCTGCTCCGGCCCTGCAAACCTGTGTTTAAGGAATGAAATCAATTTAATCATCATGTCCAATCTTTTCAAACTCGTGGCTCCGTCCAGAGCCTGCATCCTTGGAACTTCCTAGAAACAAAACCTGTGTGTAACCTGAACTTCACATTTCATACTCAGTTTTCCCCACTTATGATCCAATCTGTGTTATAGGAAAGAAAACTTAAAACAGAACAGTTATCAGTCATGTGTTTCTTCAGTTAATAGTAACATGAGTTATATCAAAAATGTGTCCCCTTTAGCATTTGGCATTTTCCCAACAATATAGTGTAATACCATAATCTAACCCCAGTCAATAAAACAGAAATTTTCTCTTTAAAGCAAACATCAGCAACCCAAAATTAGCAGCCAAAACATTAACTCTTCAGCTCCACACTCTTATGTAAACCTTCAGTCTCCCCTCTGTTCTCTCTCCACCTCCTGCTCCGGCCAAAAGCAAAGCAAAGCAAAGCAAAGCATCCCCTTTCTCTTCCTGGCAAATTGTTTGTCCACATTTATTCATCCTAACCTTGGTCCAGTCACAGTCCAATCACACACATTCACTCACACACATTCACACCAGATATTGCTGATAGTGGAGACTCCCGCGCAAATAATCAGATTCTCCACCCTCAGCAACGTGAGCTCGTTCATTTGTTTTATTTCGTTTTGTTTTTTGTAAACAGTTCTTTATTCTCTTCGACTGGATTGAGGTAGCCTTCTCCTCCGCCCATTGTAATCTGGAAAAGTCACCTTATATTTGTTCTCCCGGAAATTTTACAGCGCTGTTAATTCACTCTCTTCCAGGCCTGCTTAGAACAAAAATGAGAAAAAGAGAGCTGGTTATTAGCTCATCAAAGCACAAAACAAAATCACCTGACAGGTTTTCTCTAAGTGCACTGTCACCAAATAATGGGCCCCTCTAATACATGTCCATGTTTAATAAAACTCCCTCTATTAAAATAAGAAAACAACCCAAACCTAACTGACAATATCAACCCATCCCTAAAACAACAACCCCAAAAATCTTAAACACATAAAAGTTTTGCCACAAGTTCTTCAGGGTCCTGACACTCCCAGGTCCACTGACCCGTTCAATACACCGAAAATCTCGTCAAAAGCTGCACAGTTTTGCACACAATAATGTTCCCCTTTAAGCACTTTAACATACTTATATTTAGCATAAGATATAAACCCATTATAACAATGTGTCATCACTAAATTATAAATTTCTTGTCCAAATCTGCCCCTCTGAACAAACCTGACCACTAGATTTAATTATCCTGTTACTTTACCATTATATATTTCACCAAGTAATCCTCCTCAGTCACTGCTCTGTTTCCTCAATTGAAAGCCTCAGTCACACAAACACACAGGAAACTTCTTCGTCACCACTCATTTCAGCTAATTTGCATACTGAGTCATATCTCAACAAGTTACCGTGACAAGAGAAATGCATGTTTAAACATTACCACCTTATTGAATTATTTTCATTTTCTTTCTATACTAATCACTTGTTTTGATCAATCTGTACAAGAGCACTTCTAATTCACTCTTTTAAAACTACTTTAATCGCTTTTTCCCTTTTCACATAAATCACTCCCTGAGTTATTCCTCAACTTCAAACTTTAAGTGTATTTTATTAAACATTCACACCATTCTATCACTCATAAAATTAGCAAGCTGATTTTGATTGCCTATGTTTGTGTTCTTAGCCAGGTTTAATCAATGTCTATGCATTAATCTTCATGAGCTCTCTTGTCTTTGTAGGGTTAATGCATTTTCTGTTTGTGTGTAATCTTGTATATGTTTCTTTTTGCAGTGTTTCAGACCCCTTCACAATTCTCCACTTAAACAGTCAGTTTTCTCTTTCCCCGATTTGCTAACCCAAAGTTTAATTTCCCACCTTAAATAACACCATTCCTTGTCCTCAGCCAGGAGTCAGAGCTTGCTTTTGATGTTCAGGGACACATCGCCCAGTAATGTTACCCTGTAACTTTCTTCCGACCGCTGCATGTGGAAAATTGATCCAGGTCTGCTTTGCCCCTGAAAATAACACAACTGAGACATTTTCATTATTATCATCAGTGCTTAAACGACCCACTTCCCTCTCTTTCCCGTCAAACATACCAATTTATTTCATGTATGCACCTTGATAAATGTAAGCGTGTTCTTCCTTGCGTTCATGTTGTGTCGTCATGTTAATTGAGTGTAAGCATGCTTCTTCATTGCATATGTATTTTATAATCAGGTGTAATTCATGCATCTTTTCACTGAGCTCTGGATTCAAACTCTCTCACTTCTGATTCTCTCCAAAAATAATTTCACATGTAACAATTTGTGTATGTGTGTTTTCTACTCATTAATGTAAGTGTTAGTTATTTTCTCTCTTTAGTTTACCTTCTTTTTCTTTACCTCTTTGTTGTGATGTGGTGGACATCCCTAAACCTCCATGAGTTCAGCCTTCAATTTCAATCCAATTATATCCTGTACTCTTGCACTCGAACTCGTCCGGGCTTGACCTCTGACTGGTCCCGGTCCGCTCTTCTCACAGTGTCCTGTGTTGTCTTGAAATCTCCACCAAACACAGTTTCTTCTTCTCTTTTTCTTCTCCGTTGATCTTTTCAGTCTTTTCTTTTAGGTTACTCCCAGCATGGCAAATATCACATCCAGTGCCTTCAACCAGTCATGTCACTTGTCAGGTTTCCAGCTTGAGATTCAACGCTCATGTTCCATCAGTAGTGTTCATACATGCTGCTGCTTGACCCTTCAGTGTTATAGGTCAGTTGCACTGTCTTTTGCCTGCTGTTAACTCTTCAAGTCCACGATGTTCTGTCTGTCTTCATCAGGAGATTAACTGTCCTTTAAGCTTCTTCTCAGGCTGGGGACCAAGTGAGAGGTCAAGCTGTAAAATTTAAGCCAAAACCTGGCCTGTTTTTCTCCCGATTCTGTTAATCTATCCTTTTGCCGCTGTACTCAAGTTTTCAGGTTGAGGGAAGTCCACCTGTATTAACACACTAAAACATGTAATTAATATCCTTTTCATTTCTTTTCTTAAAACCTCCATTTGCTTCATATGCCTAGAGTTTAACTCCTCTGTTTTTCTCTCTGGGTGCTCCCTTGACACAGTCAGTTCCTTTTATGGGCATGTAAAGTTCCTGTCACACACACACCACTTCCTGTCACACACACAGCTACTCAGAGCCATATTTTCTGTTTCTATCTTTCCTGTTTTTACAGGCTAATCAAGCTCTTGTTTCTTTGTATTTACAGTCTACAAACCCACTTTAGGTCTACTGAGTCTTGATCTAAAAACAATACACCCTTATTCCACGCACACACTTTTCTCTCAGACTTCCTCTGTTCACGCACTCTCCTATGAACCCGTGTAGTGTGATTATTACTTATTTATTATTTAATACGACTCGCACAGAATCACTCAAAATACGCTTTCCTGAGAGTATTTTATCAGACATGCCTTTCATAATCAGAAAGAGCAAGTCAAAGAAAAACAATTGACACCTCTACTAATTCTCACACCACACACATAAAATGGAAAAAATAAAACACACCAGCATTTAGTGCTGAAGAGAGATTCCTACCGAAAGTAATATGTTAGTCTTAGGTATATACAATGCACTCAATATATATACAGGGAGTGCAGAATTATTAGGCAAATGAGTATTTTGTCCACATCATCGTCTTCATGCATGTTGTCTTACTCCAAGCTGTATAGGCTCGAAAGCCTACTACCAATTAAGCATATTAGGTGATGTGCATCTCTGTAATGAGAAGGGGTGTGGTCTAATGACATCAACACCCTATATCAGGTGTGCATAATTATTAGGCAACTTCCTTTCCTTTGGCAAAATGGGTCAAAAGAAGGACTTGACAGGCTCAGAAAAGTCAAAAATAGTGAGATATCTTGCAGAGGGATGCAGCAGTCTTAAAATTGCAAAGCTTCTGAAGCGTGATCATCGAACAATCAAGCGTTTCATTCAAAATAGTCAACAGGGTCGCAAGAAGCGTGTGGAAAAACCAAGGCGCAAAATAACTGCCCATGAACTTTTTTTTTTTTTTTTAACTTCCGGCGCCCCCCATGTGCGGCAGCCTGTTACAGCAGCTCTGCTCATTCTGAGTTTCTTTCTTTCTTATCTTTTTCTTCTCGTAATTTTTTATAATTTTTTTATAACTAACGTATTAGTAATTAGGCTCTGCAACCATGTTCTACCGTTTTGTGCTAGTTCTGGTCGTTTTTCTTAGTTTTTTTCTACTTTTTTCACCCGTGTCTGGGGACCCAGAGCAGGGATCCTTTGTTTACGGTAAGGATCAGCTGTTAGCGCTGTGTCCCGCAGCTGTACTGCCGGCGGACAGACCCGACATTCCCAGCGAGCTGAGGAGGAAAAGACGGGGGTGTCGTGCTGGGAAGGAGCGCCGTCGCCCGAGAAGGAGACGTTATCGACCATCTCTTCCTTCTGTAATTATTGGAAATGTAAGATCTTTGCCCAATAAGATGGATGAGCTCACGTCACTAACCTGGTCACAGAGGGAGTACCGGCAATGTAGCATCATGATGCTAACGGAGTCGTGGCTAACACCGCTAACTCCGGACACAAGCGTGACACTACCGGGATTCCAGCTGCTGCGAGTGGACAGGACGAGAGACAGCAGTAAGAGGAAAGGAGGGGGACTGGCAGTGTTTGTGAATGACAGATGGTGTAACCCCGGGCACATCACTGTAAAAGAACAACTCTGCAGCAGAGACATTGAGCTGTTAGCCGTTAGCATGCGTCCGTACTACCTGCCCCAGGAATTCTCGCATGTTATCGCGATAACAGCGTATGTCCCCCCCTCGGCCAACGCGGATGCAGCCTGTGACTCTCTCCACTCTGTGGTCAGCAGACTGCAAACACAATCTCCAAGAGCCCTTCTCATAATATCAGGGGACTTCAATCATGCCTCACTGGACTCCACACTGCCCACCTTCACCCAGTATGTGACCTGCCCAACCAGAGACAATAAAACACTGGACTTACTGTATGCCAATGCAGAAGAGGCATACAGTTCATCACCTCTCCCTCCCCTGGGCAGATCTGATCATAACCTGGTGCACCTTGTCCCTGTGTATGAGCCCTTAGTGCGCAGGGAGCCACCAGCCACTCGCACAGTGCAGAGATGGTCGGAGGAGAGCGAGGAGGCTCTTAAGGATTGTTTTGAGTCGACTGTGTGGGAGGTGATCTGTGACGACCACGGAGAGGACATCGACAGCCTTACTACATGCATTACTGACTATATTAATTTCTGTGTGGATAACACCGTACCTACCAGGACTGTACGGTGTTTCTCCAACAACAAACCCTGGATTACCCCAGAAATTAAAGCTGTCCTCAAGCAGAAGAGGAGGGCCTTCAAATCCAAAGACAAAGAGGAGTTGAAAAGGGTGCAGAGAGAGCTGAGGGGTCTGATAAGGAATGGGAAGGACAGCCACAGGCAAAAGATGGAGAACCAGCTTCAGCAAAATAACGTTGGTGAAGTCTGGAGAGGCCTCAGAACCATCTCAGGCCACAAACATCAGAACTCTCTGCCTGGGAGGGATGTGAGGTGGGCAAATGAACTGAATCATTTCTTCAACAGATTTGATTCAGCCATGAGGCAGTCTCCAACATCGGCTGCAGACTCACCCACCCCCCACTGCTGCTGTTCCACCTCTGACACCTCAGACACTTCACACCTCCTCTATTCACCCTGCTCACCCCTCCCCACCCCCAACAACAGCATCCAATACACACTCAACACAAGGCTCCAGCCTGTCTCTCTCAACCACCCAGGTTAGGAGGGAACTGAGGAGGATTAAAGCCAAGAAGGCAGTGGGCCCAGATGGCATCAGCTCGAGGGTCGTCAGGTCCTGCGCGGACCAACTGTGTGGGGTGATGGAGCACCTCTTCAACCTAAGCCTGAGGCTGGGACGAGTCCCACAGCTCTGGAAAACCTCCTGTGTTGTACCAGTGCCAAAGACTTCACGGCCCAAGGACCTCAACAGCTACAGGCCGGTGGCTCTGACATCCCACCTGATGAAGACCCTGGAGCGGTTGGTCCTGGCTCAGCTTCGGCACCTGGTGAGCTCATCACTGGACCCACTTCAATTTGCCTACCAACCTGGCATTGGAGCGGATGATGCCGTAATTCACCTCCTACATCGTTCCCTCGCTCACCTGGAGACCGCTGGGAGCACTGTGAGAATCATGTTCTTTGATTTCTCCAGTGCCTTCAACACCATTCTTCCCTCGGTTCTGAAGGACAAGCTGGAGAACTCTGGAGTGGACCATCACCTCACTACCTGGATTTTGGACTACCTCACCGACCGACCACAGTATGTGAGGACTCAGGGCTGTGTGTCGGACAGGGTCGTCTGCAGTACGGGGGCCCCACAGGGAACGGTTCTGGCTCCGTTCCTCTTCACCATCTACACTGCAGACTTCTCCCACAACTCCACCCAGTGCTTCCTGCAGAAGTTCTCTGATGACTCTGCAATAGTCGGCCTCATCACTGATGGGGACGACAAGGAGTACAGAGGACTGACTCAAGACTTTGTGGACTGGTGCCAGCTGAACTACCTCCAGATCAATGCCAGTAAAACCAAGGAGCTGGTGGTAGACTTCCGCAGGCACAAACATCCTCCACTGCAACCACTGAACATCCAAGGTATGGACATTGAGGCTGTGGACAGCTACAGGTACCTTGGTGTTCATCTGAACAACAAACTGGACTGGACTCATAACTCAGACGCCCTCTACAGGAAAGGGCAGAGCAGGCTGTACCTGCTGCGGAGACTCAGGTCGTTTGGAGTGGAGGGCCCACTCCTGAAGACCTTCTATGGCTCTGTGGTGGCCTCAGCCATCTTTTATGGTGTGGTCTGCTGGGGCGGCAACATCTCCGCCGGGGACAGGAAGAGACTGAACAGGCTGATCCGCAGGGCCAGCTCTGTTCTAGGATGCCCTCTGGACCCAGTGGAGGTGGTGAGTGACAGGAGAATGGCGGCTAAGCTGTCATCCCTGTTGGACAACATCTCCCACCCCATGCATGAGTCTGTGACAGCACTGAGCAGCTCCTTCAGTGGGAGACTGCGGCACCCACGGTGTGGGACGGAGAGATTTCGCAGGTCTTTCCTCCCCACTGCTGTCAGACTCCACAATAAAGACTTTAACTGATCAAACACACACATCCACAAATGTGCAATAACACTAATGTGCAATAATCTTTTCTGGCATCGTTGTATTTTTACTCAATTGTATATAGCATTTGTACTCTATTTTTATCTCATTGTATATTTTATTCTATTTTATTCTACTGTATATAGTATTTTATTTTATTCTATTCTGTACAGTTGTGTACTGTATTTATTCTTATTTTATTTTATTCTAATTTTTGCTTCATAACTTTTGCACTGTCCACTTCCTGCTGTGACAAAACAAATTTCCCACGTGTGGGACTAATAAAGGTTATCTTATCTTATCTTATCTTAGAAAGGTCAAGCGTGCAGCTGCCAAGATGCCACTTGCCACCAGTTTGGCCATATTTCAGAGCTGCAACATCACTGGAGTGCCCAAAAGCACAAGGTGTGCAATACTCAGAGACATGGCCAAGGTAAGAAAGGCTGAAAGACGACCACCACTGAACAAGACACACAAGCTGAAACGTCAAGACTGGGCCAAGAAATATCTCAAGACTGATTTTTCCAAGGTTTTATGGACTGATGAAATGAGAGTGAGTCTTGATGGGCCAGATGGATGGGCCCGTGCCTGGATTGGTAAAGGGCAGAGAGCTCCAGTCCGACTCAGACGCCAGCAAGGTGGAGGTGGAGTACTGGTTTGGGCTGGTATCATCAAAGATGAGCTTGTGGGGCCTTTTCGGGTTGAGGATGGAGTCAAGCTCAACTCCCAGTCCTACAGCCAGTTTCTGGAAGACACCTTCTTCAAGCAGTGGTACAGGAAGAAGTCTGCATCCTTCAAGAAAAACATGATTTTCATGCAGGACAATGCTCCATCACAAGCGTCCAAGTACTCCACAGCGTGGCTGGCAAGAAAGGGTATAAAAGAAGAAAAACTAATGACATGGCCTCCTTGTTCACCTGATCTGAACCCCATTGAGAACCTGTGGTCCATCATCAAATGTGAGATTTACAAGGAGGGAAAACAGTACATCTCTCTGAACAGTGTCTGGGAGGCTGTGGTTGCTGCTGCACGCAATGTTGATGGTGAACAGATCAAAACACTGACAGAATCCATGGATGGCAGGCTTTTGAGTGTCCTTGGAAAGAAAGGGGGCTATATTGGTTGCTGATTTGTTTTTGTTTTGTTTTTGAATGTCAGAAATGTATATTTGTGAATGTGGAGATGTTATATTGGTTTCACTGGTAAAAATACATAATTGAAATGGGTATATATTTGTTTTTTGTTAAGTTCCCTAATAATTATGCACAGTAATAGTCACCTGCACACACAGATATCCCCCTAAAATAGCTAAAACTAAAAACAAACTAAAAACTACTTCCAAAAACATTCAGCTTTGATATTAATGAGTTTTTTGGGTTCATTGAGAACATGGTTGTTGTTCAATAATAAAATTATTCCTCAAAAATACAACTTGCCTAATAATTCTGCACTCCCTGTATATCAAAACTCAGTCAATGACTATACATCAACTGCAACAACTCAACACTTTATTTATAGCCCTCTAATAAACATAAACAGCATCTTAAATACACGCATCCCACCATGTTCGCAGCAGTATTTGTGAAACCAACTGTAGTTTAATCAGTTCACAGCTTCCTCATTTGCATTTACACACACACACAGTCTAAAAATAGCATCCACACTTCAACTCAGTGCTGGGTCAGACTCCTTTCACACCAAACCTCTTACTTTATATTACAAAGACGTCTTATAATTACAACTGCAGAGATTATCAGGCCTATTAACACCTATACAATTTCGACAAATTTAAATTAACCCTCCAAGGGATAAACTCCAAGTTTTTTGCGATCAATTAACCAGTATCAGTTCCAAACTGTCTCTGGCCGGATCTCTAAAATCCCTAACTCAATTTAAAAGCCTCCAAGGCCCAAGGTCCAACCTTTGCTACCCAAAAAAGTGCAAATACCGTTCCAAACGGTAAACTGATCCAATCAGTAGCGTATTTTGGACCGTCCCCAGTTGTCCACGATTGCCAAATCGGACTATCCCTTCCAAAGGAAAATCCTGAGCGTCCCCAGGAGATTTGGAGCGTCACCTCCGAACAATGCACTTCTCAGAACTCCCAGAGTCCCGTTCTACAAAAATGTAATTAATTTGGAAACACCCCATAAAATCACACAAGCAATTATGTTGGTGTCCAAGCCCGGCTTTATGTTCAATTGACACCTCAGTCTCACAAACAAATGACCAATTACCTATTATCTTATATTCTCTTAAACATCTCTTTCTTTCATTTCTTCATGTCTTTAACACAGTAATATTATTCTCAACGCTTCATTCTCATTACTTTCAACACTTTTCAGAATCTATTAAAATCACAACACAAACATTTGCCAGTAATCTAATGAGTAGATTTTTAATTTCAATGTCCAATTTGGCACACTTTGGAAATAATTCAAC
This sequence comes from Oreochromis niloticus, assembly GCF_001858045.2. Lineage (NCBI taxonomy): Eukaryota > Metazoa > Chordata > Actinopteri > Cichliformes > Cichlidae > Oreochromis > Oreochromis niloticus. The sequence continues at coordinate 8,179,319 of NC_031965.2, forward strand.
AGGTAGTGCCTTACCTTTTTAGATGGGCTGCCCTTTGTCCACTCACTTCGATCACCGGATCGTGTCTGTCCGTCTGACCCCCCGCGGATGGATTTCTCCGTCCAAAACCTCCGACAATCTTCCCTCAATAACCGGACGAGCCCCCAAAATGTTACGGGTTCAAATATTGAGGAAGAGTACAAAACAATACAAGTCCAGAAGGGTTGGGTCAAAACAATGATTTTATTTGAACACATGCGCGGGGAGATAATTACTGCACACAATCAGCATGGATCTCCATCAGAAATACACTTCAGATTGCTTTTATATCATCAGGGTATTATAATGCCCCCTCTTGCGTTTACAAGCACATAATTTGCATCTTGAGAACATTATTTGCCTCTTTTACAGACATGAGCAATTTTAAGAGCTAAATGCAGACACAGAAGTTCCCCTTTCTGGCATCTTCTTCCAGATAAGGCGATGGTCTCAGGCCATTGAGGTCCCCATGGACTTGTCCTCTTCTTCTGTCACCTGTTGTCAAGTAAACTCTAGTGCAACATGTTGCTGAATACATTCAGGCCTGTTTCTAGGTTATATGTGTTATATGTGTGTTTTGTAAGCGTGTACTGCAATTTTACCTTTTCCAGCTCAAAGCCCTTACACAATAGATTGCCTGGACGTCGCAAAGCTTCTGACCTTTAATTAATTTGGCTGAGCTTCAACTCTTAATAAGCACAGAACTGCAATGTGTGTATAAAATGGTTATAACTGCATCTGTAATAAAGGTTAATGTGAGGCCAGCATGTTTAATAACCATCTTAATGTAATATCAATGCTGTAGATTATATTGTAGCAGTAAAATGATTTCTTTAATCCCACACTAGATAGATACTAGATTTGTACTTTATTTATTTAATTACCTTTACTGGATTATGATGATTCTCTCTATGAATGCAGTTTACCATTCATGTGGCCAAGTGCATTCAGATGGTTATTATACTGGCCATGGAATTTGAAACAGTATGTAACCTCTAGCAAGGCTCAGAAAGCAGCTTAGAGCAGCAACATCAGCTGTAAGTGTAGAGGGAGACAAACTCTGAGAGTGGCTGTGTACTCACACTGTGCTCCACTCAGCTCCCACACACTCCTGGAGGGGTTTGTTGTTCCACAGATCAACTTCCTACAAAAACACATCACTACACACACTGTCATTCATTCAATAGGGTCATACATACTGTGACTTGGACAGTAATTATGTCGTCAAAAGATATGATAAGGCACTGATCAGATGTCCATGAACTAGCTTCTTTTTGTCTAGTTGCTTCTGTCTGATTGATATGCTACCAACAGTATCATTTGTTCACTTTTCAAAATCAAGCCTACTATGCTAGTCTAAGTATATGGCATGGGTCTAGGTTGATGGGGCAGCAGTCTAAGCAAGTGTATACTTTCCATGTCTGTGAGTCTCCAAGGCATTGTCATTGCAGGTCTTATGTATTCTGACCTCCCCATACCCTAAAACAGGGGTGTCGAACTCCAGGCCTCGAGGGCCGGTGTCCTGCCAGGTTTTAGATCTCACCCTGGGTTAACACACCTGAATCAAATAATTAATTCATTACCAGGCCTCTGGAGAACTTCAAGATATGTTGAGGAGGTAATTTAGCCATTTAAATCAGCTGTGTTGGATCAAGGACACATCTAAAACCTGCAGGACACCGGTCCTTGAGGCCTGGAGTTTGACACCTGTGCCCTAAAACAACACATTACTCATACATGTTGGGTCTGTAGTGACCCATCACTATACACATAGGGCCTTGGTGGGCAGGTGTATTACCTAGCGATTGGTGGGTGGGACTGCTAAAGTGGGCCCACTCACCCCTTCGCTGCTATCTGCAACTCTGTGCAGATTACTGCAACAGAGGGGAGGGGGCAGCCGAGGATCTGCAGGGTTGACCACCACTCTTGATCCCTCTCTGAAACCTCTTGTGCTCAGCCTAGGTGCAGTGTGTGAAGTGCACTGTGATGCAGTATGTGAGGATGCTCACAATGGCTGAGCAGTAGAGGGTAACCAGAGGTATCTAATGGATGTTATTCCTTCTGAGCCCTCTGAGGTAGTGCAGATGCTGCTGTGACTTCCTGATGATGGTGGAGGTGTTTGCAGTCCAGGAGAGGTAAGCAGAGATCACGGTGCCTAAGAATGTGAAATCATGAACTCTTTCCACACGTCACGATTTATGTAGAGAGGAGGAGAGTTTACTCAATGCCTCCTGAAGTCCAGGATCATCTACTTTGTCTTGGTGCTGTTCAGAGCCAGATGGTTTACTGAACACCACACAGACAGATTCAGCACCTCACTGCTGTAGGCAGATTCATCTCCCCTTGTAATCAGCTCCACACTGTGGGATCACTGGGGTGTAGCTGTAGAGCAGTGGGCTCAACACACCCCTGTGGGGACCCAGTCCTCAGTGTTCAAATGGAGGAAAGGTGGGGACTAAATTTAACAGTCTGTGGGCAGTAAGGAAGTTGAGGATCCAGGAGTAAGTGAGTGAGGAGAGTCCCAGTTTCCTGACCAGGATGTTAAGGACTGAGCTGTAGTCAGTGAAGAGCATTCTAATGTAGCTCTCCCAGTGTTCCAGGTGGCTCAGCACAGATTAGATGGTGATGGCTTTTGGGCCCTCCGATGAGGCTTTAGCTGAGTCAATGGATTGACTTCAGGCAGGTTGGGGTGAAAGCCTGTCTGGGAGAGGTTAAAATTTCTGGTAAAATCTGCGACAGCTGGAGAGCGCAGGTCCTGAGCAAGTTTCCGGGAACATCGCCAGGTTGAAATGCTTTCCTGAGGTTAACCCTGTTGAATATCATTTTATATCCTGGCCCGCTTATTATTATTGTTGTTGTTTTTATTTATTTATTTGAATTTTTTTTTGTTTTTTTTTGTTTTATTCTGTTAATGTTAATCACTTTGATGAGCACTTGTTGTTGTCTCGAGGCAGGCGTTGCCGATTTGCAACAGTTAAAAACTAACAACCTGATTACCCCACATACATATTTTATGAGTTTTTTTTACTCAGAAGTACCACTGCAGGACTTGGTTGTGCATTAGCAACAAAAAGCTTAATTTGAGCCTGAAAGGGTTAAAGCGCTTTATCGGTAAAGTTGGCTTGGCTTGCCTGGCCGGCGGGGTAGGCTGCCCGGTCCTCCATTTCTTTGGGGCTCTTGCCCTTTGGCTGAAAGAGTTCAGTTCTAGTTCTTTCCTTCATCTGCTGGGGCAGGCAGTCAGTCATCATCGAGGTGCATAGCCTCAGGTCTTCAGTACTCTTGGGTGGCTGTGGACTGCACAGCTCTGTTTTTCTGCCTCTGGCTCCTGGGGGAGGGCATTGTTGTGGGTTCTCACCCTCATTATAAAGTATGTTTCTTGACAAAGACATTTACACACACACACACACACAGGTCATACACTCACTCATTCACAAATATCTACACAAATACCTCACATACCTCAAAGCTGTGAGCGTGGTGCTAAAACTTTGGCTCTGTGTGCGGCTATTCACAGAGTTTTAACACTCCATTCATCACACCAAAATTTGGTAAGACATCTCAGTGTTGTTGGAGGAATTGTAGAGAGTTAGGTGACTTTATTCATATATTTTGGGATTGACCTAGAATTGTTGAGTTTTGGAAATATGTGCAAATAGATATAAAAAGTATTCTAGGGATTGATTTATACCTGGACCCATCCATGTACATTTTGGGAATAGTCCCCAGGGATGTAGTGGACAAAGACTGTAAATATGTACTGAGAGTTCTGCTTGTGATTGTGAAGGAATGTATTACATCTGCATCAGATTCTCTCAGTATCACGCAATGATGAGATAGAATTAAAAAGGTCTACATTATGGCAAAAACAACATGGGAACCAATAGTAAAATTTATGACACCTCTATGTATTATATGTATAAAAAAGATTTATTACATTTCCCCTGTGTTTATCTTAGTCATTTTGTATATTTTATTTTTGGCCTTTTCGGCTTTATTGGACAGAGCCGTAAAGAGTGACAGGAAAGCAGAGGGAGAGAAAGGGGAAGACATGCAGCAAAGGACCGCTCATCCCTAAACCGGCACCCATCTCAGTCATTATTTTTATAGTAATTGTTTTTTGTTTCATTGTTTATGTGTGTAGTTATTTCAATATTATTTTTTACATCATAAGGTTATGGTTTATTTTGGGGAAGTGTAGCTGGGCCAGATGTTCGCTCTGTTTTCTTATTATGTTTATTGGTAGTTTCCAGAACACCGGATTGACAATTAAAAGGTACGACCACATACCATTTAACTACCAAGACTAATGATTATAATGGATGATCGTAAGGGGTAAAAAAGCTAATAAAGCTGTTTAAAGTGAAACGGGGCAAGGATGGACGACTGTACATGTTTGTGTAAAACAGTTTTTGAAAATAAATAAAAAGTTAAAAAAAAAAATATGATAGTGGACTTCAGGCTGAAACTAGCCCCTCTAGATCCCACTTTCCTCCATGCCTGGCCAGTGGAGGCAACAAAGTCCTTCCACTTTCTGGAAACAGTCACCTTCCAGGACCCAAGGTAGGAGCAAAATATCAGCTCCATCATCAAGATAGCACAGCAGAGTATGTACCTCCACCTGTAAAAGGAGAACCTGCTGAAGTCAATGATAGTGCAGTTTTACTCCTTACTCGAGTCTCAGCTCCTCCTTCATCCTCTGGTATGCTGCTGCTATTTCCAAGGACTAAGGCAAACTATATCATAGTGGTGCAACGGATCACTGTTGATCCATGATCCGAACTGATCCCACTCCACGGTGTGGCACGCACGTGATCCAAAGATTCGAAAAAGAAAAAAAAAGTGTGTGTATGGTGCACATGGTGAGTCTGTCAAGCGATAGTCATGGCCAGCACTAGCGGTCCAAGTGGAGGAGCAGAGGAGTTCGTGGCATTTAAGCAGCCCTTTGCTGCCCAGTCCAACTGGGCTAAAGCTATTACAAACGTTATTGAGGTGTTTAGCTGCAGACATGAGGCCATATTCCGTTGTGCAATACAAGGGGTTTAAACATAAAATGGATGTGCTTGAACCACGCTATGACATCCCGTTGCACGTCCACTTCGGTGACAAGATTGCTCCAAGCATGTATGAGCAGGAAAGGTCTAAAGTTATGGCTGAACTATCCCAGGCATCTTCTGTTGCCCTAACTACAGTAGGGAGGACCTCCAGGACAACGAAAAGCTACGTGACCGTGACCGCTCATTATATCACAGTGGAGTGGTAGATACAAAGCCGTGTACTGCCCTATACTGCACCTTGATTTGTTTTTATATAATTGCGTGGAATGAGTCTGAATTGAATGTTTTTTAATGGGAAAAAAATACTTAAATGACGAGTTAGATTTTTCTTGTCTTTTTTCTTTTTTTGCTGATCCGAAAATTGATCCGATCCGTTACTTAAAACCGTGATCTGATCTGAACCGTGAGTCTTTTGATCCGTTGCACCTACATATATATATATATCTATATCATGTCATTGGCTCTGCAGAAAAGATGATTGGCTACACTCTGCCTTACCTCTAGGACCCTGAGATGGGCAAGGAAGATTGCCATAGACATAAACTGTTTGTGACACTCCTCAAAGTAGCCTCCCTTTGTTTTGTTGACAGTGCTGCAAACCCTTGGCGGTCTCTCATTGAGCTTCATGATGGAGTCGCATGAAATGGTTTCACTTCGCAGGTGTGCCTTGTCAGGGTTCATTGGTGGAATTTCTTGCCTTATTAATGGAGTTGGAACCATCACATGTGTTGTGCAGAAGTCAGGTTTGTACACAGCTGACAGCTCTGTTTGACAACTGTTAGATTTCATATTATGGCAAGAACCAACCAGCTAAGTAAAGAGAAATGACAGTTCATGATTACTTTAAGAAGTGAAGGTCAGTCAGTCCGGACAATATCTAAAACTTTGAGTGTGTCCCCAAGTGGAGTCGCAAAAACCATCAAGCTCTAAGATGAAACTGGCTCACATGAGGACCGCCTCAGGAAAGGAAGACCAAGAGTCACCTCTGCTGCTGAGAATAAATTAATCTGAGTCACCAGGCTCAGAAAATGAAAGTTTACAGATTAGAGCATAGATAAATGCCACACAGAGTTCCAGTAGCATTCACATCTCTACATCAACTGTTCAGAAGAGACTGCGTGAATCAGGCCTTTATGCACAAGTAGCTGCTAAGAAAACACAAATAAAGGACAAGCAACAAGCAGAGGAGATTTGTTTGAGCCAAGAAACACGAGGAATGGACATTAGACCAGTGGAAATCTGTGCTTTGGTCTGATGAGTCCAAATTTGAGATCTTTGGTTCCACCCATCGTGTCTTTGTCCAATGCAGAAAAGGTAAATGAATGGTCTGTACATGCATGGTTCCCACCATGTGGGGGTGGTTTGCTGGTCACACTGTTTTGTCACTGCTCAGTGACAAAAATACTTATGAGCCTCTGAAACGAGCCCAGGAAGTGGTTACAGGAAGAGAGTGATAAATTGTGTAAAACATTTAGATGGTCTTGTATGATGTTACATCTCTTTTCACTTGTGTTCCAGTCACTGAAGCGTTGGAGGTAGTTCATAAGAGATTACCCCAACCTCAGCAGCAGGACCACTCTCAGCACCGACCAAGTGTGTTTGCTTTTGGAACTGTGTTTTAATTCGACCTATTTCAAATACAAGGGTCAGTTCTACAGACAGAAACATGGGTACTCCATGGGTTCCCCAGTTTCACCCATTTTGGCCCTGTTTTGTGGCTCTGTTATCCTCCCCTTAAAGACCACCAAGTCATTGGTTCAGGTATGTAGATGACACCTGGGTGAAAATCAAATCTCAGGACGTACCACAATTCACAGATGACATTAACTCGGCGGACCAACACATCAAATTCACCAGGGAGGATATGAAAAGTGGCAGGTTCGTCTTCTTAGACTGTGAGATTTCTATCAGTGATGGGGGACATCTAAAAGCTGATGTGTACCGGAAACCTACGCATACGGATCAGTATTTAAGGTTTGACTCTCATCATCCACTAGACCACAAACTGAGCTTCATCAGGACACTATAACATTGAGCGAACACCATCCCCACTGACACAGGGGCCACAGAAGCAGAAAAACATCACATCAAGAAGGCCCTGAGTAAGTGTGGTTATCCCAGCCGGACATTTGTCAAAGCTGGGAAGACGCCAAAAGACAGCTCCAGCTGATCCAGGAGAAAAGGACAACCGCTGCCTAAGCGAAAACCTTTAGTGATCCTGTATGTGTCAGGAGTATTGGAACAGTTGAGACGCATTTTCTCTAAACACCGAGTCTCTGTGGCTTTTAAACCCCAAAACATGCTGCACCAAAAATTGCTCCACCCCAAGGATCGGGTCCCCCGACACAAACAGAAGTGTATAGTGTACACTGTTAAGTGCCAGGAGGATTGCCAGGATTTATACATCGGGGAAACCAAACAACCTCTGGCGAAGAGGATGGCACAACACAGAAGAGCTACCTCGTCAGGCCAGGACTCTGCAGTCTATTTACACCTACAGGCCAGTGGACACTCTTTCAATGATGAGGATGTACACATCCTGGACAGGGAGGAACGCTGGTTTGAGCACGGAGTCAAGGAGGCCATTTACGTAAAAAGGGAAAGACCATCTCTGAATCAAGGAGGTGGCCTCAGGGTACATCTTTCACCATCTTCCAATGCTGTGATTGGAGCCATTCCCCAACTCTCTGTTAATGGTATTTATGGCCATTGATCAGTGGTCTATGATCAATGGTTGTTGATCAATGGTCATGACAGTTTGCATATTAATTACAACAGACTTTGTTGGTGATGACAGCTTCAAGACACCTCCTGTATGGAGAACCTAGAATCATGCATTACTCGGGTGTGGCCCATTCTTCCACAAAAACAGTTCAAATTCTGAAGGTTTTGTGGGCCCCTTCTATGAACTCAAACGTCTATCAGCTTTACTTCTTACCACAGATTTTCAATTAGATTCAGTTCAGGTGATTGGCTTGGCGATTCTAGTAGCTTTCTTTTCTTTTTTGAGTTTTCTTGGCTTGTGTTTGGAATCATGGTCTTCCTGAATGTCTACCCTCGTTTGTCCACCACCTTCATTATTTTGGTTGACAGCAGCAGATTTTTATCAAGAATGTATCAAGAACAGGCCCACAACTTGATATTTCCAACTCAAAAAGCACTGTGTAACAACCTAAGACAACACGACACTAACAGTGAAGTTTGAACCTCCAAACATGGTGTGTATTATGGTTTGGAGTTCAAGTTTTGTCCTACCTGACCAGACTATATTCTCCTGGTATTTCACAGGCTTGTCTAAATATTGTTTAACTGTTGTAAGTTTAACACAGCCTTGGCTCCCATGGGACATTGTCGTGGAGGGAGGGGTTTCCTCTCTCTACCTCTCCCTGCTGCCCCTCCTTGGAATGCAGCTGGATGTTCTGGTGTGGTTGTTGACACCCTTCCTTGGTGGTCTGGTTTGACTAGGAGCTCTTCCTTGTTATATTTTCTGTTATTTTCTCCCACCTTCCTTAGAGCCGATTTTGGAAAAGAAAAATGTGTTTGGCACAACAGTCCATTCAGATAATAATTCTAATGGCAAAAGCTGCCAGACAGAAAGGATTGAAAAAAAAAGTTTACGTTCTTTTGTAACCAATGCCATCAGTATGTCTTTGCTGTCTATATCTGAGGCCTCGGAAACTGCCAGGCAAAGACTCAAAGCTTTTTGCCAGCCACTTAAAGAGTTACACCAGAGAGATAGAGGGCAGGAGAATAAACAAGCTATATTTCAATGAATCATCCAAGGTGTACTCTCAGTGGCAGCAGAACAACATGAGAACAGCCCAACCAAGGCTGGAGATGAAGCAATATTGGAAGAGCGTATGGGACATGGACACAACCCATGACAATAATGCTCAGTGGCAAGTCGATCTAAGAGGAGACCACAGCAACCTCCCTGAATAGGATCCAGTAACCACCACAGTGGCAGACATCCACTGAGAAAGGGTCTCAAGCACGAAGAGTTGGACAGCACCAGGCCCAGACATGATTCACATCTACTGACTAAAGAAGCTAACTGCACTGCATGAGTGTCTGGCAGCACCTGTGAATCAATACCCAGAATGGCTAATGGAAGGCCAGGCAGCGCCTATCCCAAAAGATCCCAAGAAGGGACCAGTCCCTCTACAAAACTATTATCAAGTACAGGTAGAGTTGCACAAATTAAATATATTAAAAGCCTTCAGAAAAGTAAAAGTAGAAAAGTGACTCAAAAAATAGAGAGACATGGTGTCGGCGGAAACTGATGAACTCAAAAGTCAATACAAGATTTTGTTTTACTGGTTTATGTATTGTCACATACAGACACAGACTACAATCCAAATTGAAAAAGTTAGAACAATATAAAATTAATAGCTCATTTAAAGCATAAAGTTAATTAGACATTGAAATTTAAGGCTGAAATTGTTGTGTGATGCCAAGAAAAAAAATAAAGTACCAACCAAACAAAAAGAATTACGCAATGACTGGGAGGTCTCTCTTGTAGATGAGGAAAAGTTTAACTAGGGATACAGCTGAAATGTATGAATACAGTTTATCAATAGAAAAGCAAAATATTAGGAGATTTTATCAATGATACTTACTTTTGACAAATTTCTGTAGAAAAGAGAAAACCACTACTGAATGGCTGTTATGTTCACTGCAGATTGTGGAGTGGAAGTCATGGCATGGGATCAAAATATGGTTGTATTACTACAATATTGGTATTTCATCACTCTAACATGGTGGTGAGACAAAGAAAAGATCAGAAATACAATTCCACGTGTCCTTTATTCCACTATAACCAATGAAACATCCATTGTGCTGCTTCTTGCAACCACTACATGTATGATGTATCCATTTCACAGCATATTTAAGGCTTATTTCATTGTTTTACACACCATGATCAATATACGATTCTACTAGCTGTCTTTCATTTGCATATTAAAATCAATAAAAACTAGCCAGCCTTATGAAAGGCCTAATATGTACTGAGTACTGAAGTATACCATTACAGAGGATTATTGTACAAACCATTTTCAGAAACGGTGTAAATCTTTCAACATTTAGATTGGACAAATGTGTAAAAATGTCAGTATCAAAAGAAGAATCGGGTCCTAAGAGGATCTTCATTTACTTTTAGAAGAGAAACTAAAGGAAATATACTGGAGATGATTGAGGACTTTTTACTCAAAAGTCCAACATTAGCTATGATCAGAAAACACGAATACCCAACTGACAAATTACAGCAGTGCACCAAATCATCATTACAAGTTGCTATGCAAATATTCCCCAAACACAATCCTGAAAAGATTTAGTATTTACTTCAAAGTGTTAGGTTGTTTTTTTGTTTTGTTTTTAAATCTGATCTTAGTGTCATATAGCTTCATTTTTTTTTGTCCACTTGCAGGCAACAAAAAATAAATTATTCAAACACAACTGATGCAACATCCAAAACCAGGAGTGATCATATGCATGCGTCGGTCATTTTCACAGCATTCCATTTCCCCTTTGTGGTTTTGTCATGTCTTTCAAAGTTAAAATTATCAAAGGCTTCAGCAGACACCTGCTTTGTAGGCCGATTTCTATCATTCTACAGGCAGGAACACGAGTCAGAGGATTACTAGTCAGGCTGAAGTTGATTTTTGTACCTTGCTCTCATTTCAGTATTCCCCAAACTGTCTGGCTTTCACAGTGATTGATTCCTGCGATAAATAGCAGCAGTCAGTCCCCCTGAAGACCACAAGTTTCTTGCAGTTCACAGGAATGTCTGACTGAAATACAAACATAAGGCTTTGTTCTTAGTGAGGAATTACAGATAATTAAGCCCAACCCCCAAACCAGTAAATGTATGTTCACTTTGAATAACCTAAACACATCAGAATTCAGTGTCTTCAGACGGCAAGCAAACCCACTCTATGCTGCCTGGCAGCTTGCAAGACTTGTTTTCATGTGAATCAGCTGTCTTACCAGCCAATCTACAGTTAACACAGCTCTGATACCCGCTGCTCTCTCTTCCACAGAGGTAGGTTTTCCTATTTGGGATGTTTCCCTTTTGTGTTGCTTAAAGGCCAAGGTGCACACATGGTGTGAGAGTGCTGCATATGAGATGACAATGAGAATTTTCGATACGTACCAGGTGCAATCAAAATTTCTGACAGTTCTCTTTTCTTTGTGCAGCAAACCTCCTGGAGCTCCTAGTACTTGGATTGCTCCCCGATAGTCTTACTCTGACCATCTGACTTTCATGTTCCAGGCCAAATCTGGCAAGTAGGACTGTTTGGGCCAAAATAGATGTTTGTGTTTCCTGTGTGGTGTGAGAAGCAAAATGCACTGTCCTGTTGGCTTGCACTGAATCTTCACCGCTGGACGGCTAGAACAAGTAGAACTTGATCCTGAGTGTCTCTGTTTGGGTGAGAAAACTCAGTGTTGATCCTCAACATGAAATTTGGATAATTTTAAGCAGCAGGAGCACTCATGTACTCCTTATACATAAATGAAATCACCCCGAATATTAGACTGTGCTTAAACAGTTATCATTAGGGATGTTCCTGACCAAACATTTTCCTAGTCAATGAGTTGTTTTTACATCAAACCATTAGTGACCTAAGTGTTATATATTCTGGATTTTGTGTTTCAAAAAAGACTCAAAAGATTATTCAGTTTCCTGAGAAACATAGAATGTCACAAGTAAAATTAGGAGTGTGTAAGATTACAGGGAAACAACTGTGATTACAAAATTTACAAATGTGAATTTTGTAAGTGCACACACATACTAAGACAGCTGTTAAAAACACTAGCAAATGTTGAATGTGTTGCAACAAACAGCAGGAAGACTATCGATATTTAAGGTTGAGGCTAAATGCTATGGTTAGGCTACAAATGGATTTCAAAAATTAAGCCATGTTTGGTTGCAACCTTCTATGAGTTATCAAAGAGCCTAACAAAATGATGCCACATCTTTAATTTGCTGCCCACAATCCTTATGTAATATCCACGGAGACCAGCTGACTGTGACTGACCAAGTCATTATAACCAGTTCCATTCTACAAATAACACACACACTTTTCTGTGTAACCGGAGGCTGTAGTGATCGGGGAGTGCCACTGCCATGGTGAGCTTTTGCCATGTCTCAAGGTAAAATATGTATTGCAGGACCAAAGGTTTCCCAGTAAAACACTGCATTGTGATGAGATGATCAATGATTAACTGGTGAGGCCAGCTGGTGTACATGATCCTCTCACCACAATATATTTCCAGCAGTTATGGTTCAAACCTCTCTGCTTGAAATTTGTACAACATCTAAAGGAGCAAAAGTGCTGTAGATGTGTAATGTGCCACTTGAAGTTTGCCATCATCATCTCCCTACATGAGAGAGCAGCGTGCATCAACACTACAGAGAGTACAGAGCCTAAACAAGCTGGGATGCAGTCTGGCCAGCAAAAAATAAAAAATAAAAAAATAAAAAAAATATCACAGTTTTACTTCAAATAAAAACAAAAACATAATGGAATGTCAGCTAACAAAATGCAACATTACAGTGCAACCCTGTAATCAACCCTGAATGGTAACGTAAAGTTAAAGAAATGAAAAAGGAAAATCTTCATCCACAGTATCTTGAGGTGCAAGGCAAAACTGATACTTCTTTACCTTGTATAAAAGAATACAAAACTCAACATTGCAAATACTCAGTCAAAAGAAAAAAGGGGAATTGTGGACCAAACAGAATGAAGGATATGAAAGTGTGAGCAACAGAAGTTCACAGTGAAAGACTGACATACATGACATAGGGGAGACAGATTAAGTAGAGAGTGGGAAGGAAGCAGAGATTTGGAGTGGATAATGAATCAAGACTGAGCAGCAGTTAGAAACACTGTCAAGGCCCGGGCTCATTAGCAAAGCAGGTTCTTGTGTCTTGTAGGAGCACCAGCCAGGTCTTCAAGAACTCCATATTTGGGCTAACCATTGATGGTGTCATCATTTTACTCCTGTTGTGTCCCTCCAGAGGAAATGATGAGGATAATTCTTGAGTGTCTTGAAATGAACCCGGACCCGAATTCCAAGGTCCTCAAGAAGTGGAAAGCTCGAAAGAGATGAACTGTTTGAGCCTCTCCAGGTACTGAGCATATAGCTCAATGTCATTGTGGCCAGCTCCCTCCACCCAAAGAGGCTCAACTGCACGGGGACAGCGCTCATACATCGCCAAGCCATGGGAGAAGTCAATGACCTCGTCCTCTGTGCCATGGATTACAAGCACCGGGGACGCCACCTTGGACACCTTGTCGATACTGCGGAGAAAGAAAAAGACATTAACAGTATGAGGAAATGACAGACAGTAAAGAACAGAGTGGGTCAAACTGATGAAATCTTTGCAAACAGTGGCAAACACCTGATAGTGAAAACTGGCATAAAATCTTGACTGGAGCCAGTGTGGTGAAAAACACGTTAAATTAAGAGGTACCACTCACAGATCTCAAGGCTCTGGCAAAATAGCCAAAATGGTTTTCACCTTAACTCGATACTAAACAGGTGTTCAATAAAAATACCCCAAGGTCAAGTGCTGTTAGGGCTGCACAATTAATCATTAGAAAATCGAGATCTCAATTCATACTTATGTGCGATCTCATTTCCAAATGACAACGATTTAAAAAAAAAAAAAAAAAGAAAAAGAAAAAAAAGATGACGATTGTACCGCATTTTGATCCGGGACATAATCTGCATGAAAACAAGCGCTCACTCTTCCTGCGCAACAAATGACAAGGGCGGAGCCTTATACCACGTGATACAGAAGCCAGCTGGTTGCTAAAATTGGCAGGGATAAAACAACGGAGAGCACGTGAGAGATGACGAAGCTGTAAAGGCCAAGAAAGTGACAGGAGAAAATCCATCCCGGTCAACCACCCAAACATCAATAACGGGAACCTTATACAGCGCTTCCCCATACCCGTCGAACTCCCGCAGGTACAAAGAAATTACGGAGGCTATCACTTATCACCTGGCTAAAGATATGGCTCCCATCAACACTGTGAAACGAGGGATTTAGGAAAATAATCAACACCCTAGACCAGGGGTCGGCAACCTGCGGCTCCGGAGCCGCATGCGGCTCTTTAGTCCTTATTCTGCGGCTCCGCCTGGTTTGGGCAAATAAATTAGAAGTATTTAGCTGAAGTGTATTTTATTTATGTTAGTTCTTTTTAACTCGTAGTTCTAAAATGGAAGATTATTGTGATATTGAAATATAAAAATAAAATTATATTCTATTATATTTTCCTCGCTCAATATAAGCGTCACACTCGTGGAAGCTGGTATACCCGCCGAAACGCCGTGCATTTATCGAGACTTTCAATCCCAGGTAGGCCAATTATGGATCTTCGGATCCACATTATGTCGGCAGCTGTTCTCCACCGTGAACTATGTTAAAGACAAACACCGTTCACGCCTGACAGATGACAGCTTACAGTCCTGCGTAAACTGACTTCGTATAGCCCCGATTTGCGGACTCTGTGCGCAGAGGTTCAGGAGCAGAAGTCCCATTGTAAACAAATCACGGTAGACCCGACGATATTTCCATGAACACGCTTTTGAGCATCTCTTTATTGAGCACTTTTCACACACGGTTGCTGTACGCATACAGCCGGCTGTAGCTTTTCAGCTCACAGCCCGACACACACCACCAACAACACAACAGCACAGATAGCGCAGACGTAAAGGCAGCGAGGCGTGATTGCGGGTGTAGCTCAGGTGCGTCCGCCTCCCCTGCAGCGGCGCTGCAAACCACGCCCCGCCGCACGCATTAACCAGGTAAAATACATATTTAGGCAGAATTTTGCAAATATCCATTTTTCAGCAGCATAGTGCTTTTTTCCAATTATTTTTTAAGAGTCAGGTCAAGGCTCCAACAGCCCAAAGGCGATATAAGGGTGGCGGCTGATAACAGTTTTTGTTTGCTACATGGATCATTTTAGTTCAGGTTGGTGTCTTTCCTTTTGTTATATTTCTTTAAGAGTTCAAAATGTGTTGATTACATAAATATAATTTAATTTTCTCTGTTGCACTTCATGGATTTCATAAGCAGCACACCTTAGTTGTTCACACAAAGCATGAAGATAAAAAACAATATATACAGTGTTATCTTCATTTTAGATGTCAAAAAGTATTTGCGGCTCCCAGTGTTTTCTTTTGCGTGGAAACCGGGTCCAAATGGCTCTTTGGGTGTAAAAGGTTGCAGACCCCTGCCCTAGACAAACGCTACACAGTGCCGTCCCGCAACTATTTTTCAAATGTTGCACTACCTGCTCTATACACGCAGTGTCGAGCAACGGTGGAGACGGAATTACAAGCAGTACAACATTTTGCGGCAACGACAAAATGTGAGACATTTATTGTTTTTATGTTCATTTATTGTTTTTATGTTCAGTCTCAACTGCTACGAAGTTGATGTGCAGTTAATAAGTGCAATAAATATTTATACTGTTAAAGAAAATCGTGAGAGAATCGTGATCTCAATTCTAAGCAAAAAAATCGTGATTCTCATTTTATGCAAAATCGTGCAGCCCTAAGTGCTGTGGTAACCTTGTTGCAGTTGAAAATATTTACAACCACAAGCACTATAAAATTTGTCGTAATTGGCTATCAGGAGACCTCAAAATAAATTTAAACTAGGCCAACTTGAGACGTGATCGCCATGATTCTTCTCAGTGTCAGCCATGGCTTTCAGGAGCTCGTTACTGTGTGAGTCTGCAGAGTGATAATAACACAACCGAGACACACACGAGATGCAGAAAGTGTAAAGCTACAAGGATGTTAAGAAATAAAAATGTTAGCTACTCATTCAGTATAACATTACAACAGGGCTGGTGCCACAGGGTAGCAACACAAATGTCTCAAAGTTCTAGTTCTATCTGCCAAGTTAGCCTTCAGTTTTTTTCTGCTATGTTTTTCTTGCTACATAAATTACTTAATTTTTTGATACATAAAGTTTGGTTTTCATGAGATATCCAGGAAAAACTGGCTCTGAAGCAGCAACGCATCAGTGGAGAACGGGTTGTGTTAAGATGCTTTTTGTCACAAATTTAAAATGCATAGAAAAACTGGTGAATGCCGTGTGTGTGTGTGTGTGTGTGTGTGTGTCACACTGACAGCAGCTTAGGTGAATGGTGATCAACTCTGTCTTGTTCATTGGACGGAACTGCTATGAATACAAATTCCGCTCTAATCATCACAATAACTAGGGGTAGGGCCTCAGCTTGTGCAGTTAGTCAGAATATTAATGCCGGGGAATTACTGAGAACTAATTTCATTCCTGATAGAATAAAACTATTATCATGTTCACTTCACAGCTGAGGTATAAAAACTGAATTATGGCAGACATGGCTTTTAAAAATGAGTTTTGCCAACATTTATATGACTGTAAGTGCACAGCTACACAGAGCAAACCCTGGTGGAAATATATTACCTCTGTAACACTAGCAAACATTTGATTTCCAGACAGATCACTACTGAGCTGCTTTGGCATGCCATGCAAATTGCCACGGAAATTTGGAGGCTTTTCAATATATTTGCACAGGCAAACCTTTCATCCTCTTGGAAATAGGATCAAGGTCACATATTTAAACACATTACTTTAAAAAAAATGACATTTATTGGTGCTACTGTTATTTCTTTTTCAAATGTCAGACCTCAGAGGAGTGCGTACTAAAAGACTGTAGACTCAATACAATAGAATTATCTATAAAAATAGACATTTTTGAGTCATGGCTCCAGAATATTCCAGTGAAATCACCGTACTTAGAGTAATGGGGGATCCAAAGGACCAAACCACAATTCTAACAAAAATAGAGCCAAGTACAGCGATGTCTGGCATCCTCTCCTCTAAATCTGTCAGGTTAACTCAAGGAAAAATGTAAATAATCTAGTACATATAGAGAAATAAGAAGTATGAACCACTGAATGCCAAGCAAATAACATAACATAGCAATTCTCTCATTAACAAAAACAAGCCCAAGTCTTTAAAATTACTTTACTCTGTATTATACTGTTGTGTATAAAAGCTGAAGTAAAGCCTGCCTCAGTCTATTTTAAACAGTAAAGCCTTTTGTAAACATGTCGTAAAAGGTGCTCAAATCTCAAGGTGGAAGAACTTACTTTGTTTCCTTAGAATGAAGAAGAACTTACTTTAGTTCTTCTTCATTCCAAGGAAACAAGTTCAATTCAAAAAGTGATGGTAAAAGTACCACACAAGGTCAAGACTGCATTGAAACTGCATGATATGTGTAACATGAACTCAACTGGCAACACTGATTCATGGGAGTAAACAGGTTATTAGTTTCTCATATGCAATTAACATATGTGACAGATAAATACAGTAGTGAGAAACTGACTTTAGCTGAAAAAAAATCTAACCTTTTTTCTCTTTTTGTGACTTGGAGAGTGTTTTACATGCATTTGTGACCACCTTGATGATTGTAATGCACTTTAAGTATTGTATTGATCAGCCCTCATGATCACGCTTACAAATGGTCCAGAATGCTGCTGCTCACCTGCTAACAGGGACACGCAAACGTGAGCACATTACCCCTATTCTTGCCTCTTTACACTGGTTTCCTATCCATTTTAGAATTAATTTTAAAATGTTATTGTTTGCTCTTAAAGTTTTAAATGGCCTGGCTCCACAGAGGTCTCTCAGATCAACTGACCAGTCGCTCCTTTTTAAAAAAATTTGTTTTTGTATTTTCCTGTAAATCTCACTGACACTAAAATGATAGAAAGAGATTTTCTGGGTGCCATGCAGATTCAAGCAAATTAACATGCATAGAAAAACAAAAAAGCAGCAACGACACTGTACACATATGTAGACTGGCATGTAATGTATTTATATGTAAACAAGCAAAGAAAGCACACTGGGGGATGTAGTTGTTCAGGAACAGTGATTGGAATAACAGCGTTTTCAGTAAAGAGTAATCGAACTAATTACCATTTCTATTGTTACAACATTGTTACCGTTACTAACAAGAAAATGCAGTGCGGACCCGTTACTTTTTTTTCTTTTTTTCTTTTTTTTTAAACACACAGACAATTGAAACTGTCAGCTGTCAGCTTACTGGGAGCTAAAGTAGTCGTGGTAAACCAATCACATGACCAATTTAAGACTTTATATCAGCCCAAGAACCCTGACTCTCAATTGTTGTGTTCAAAGTGGCGACTTCAAACCATATACCACTTTTTAAATTGTGTTAATAGGCCAGTAAAAACCAGAGTCATGATAAAAACTATACTCAATGTTTTTTTTCTCAATACATTGTGATGTTTACTGTGGGAAGAAACAATAAAAAAGGAAAGCGCTCGAAAGCAGTCTCCGCTTGCGACCAAAATCAAAAACAAAAAAACCCCCTTTCCTGACCTGGATGTACCATGTCGACCAATCTAAAAATTACTGGGAAGATGGCATTTGGTTGTTTAGGAAGAGGGGGAGGTTTTAGGAGTGATGGCGGCGAGTGAGCAAAAGAGGAAGAGAGGGGGAGTGAGTTTTGAGACGTGAGAGATTTGTGACGTTTAGCGTGTTTGGAGTGTGTAGTTAGTGTGTTGTCTTGTGTAGTTACTGTGTAGTGTAGCAAAATGTTTTGTGTTGTGTGTCAGAACAATGA
The DNA here is from genome assembly GCF_001858045.2 of Oreochromis niloticus. NCBI lineage: Eukaryota > Metazoa > Chordata > Actinopteri > Cichliformes > Cichlidae > Oreochromis > Oreochromis niloticus. The sequence continues at coordinate 8,198,049 of NC_031965.2, forward strand.
GGCGACTGCTGAATGTCACAGTTGCTGCCAAAAAGCCACCAAAGGCAGATTACAGTGTAAACAGTGTCTCCAGGTGGAAAACAGGAGGAGTGATACACCTCCTGCTGTCAGGCCTGCAGGTATCACGCTTGTGATGATCTCCTTCATTTTATAGTGGACAGAAATTATTTTTTGGAGTGGCACAAATAATTTCAGTGGCATCTTATTTGATGCAGAACACCTGATTGTTCTGTAAATAGCTTGAAGTGGTTATTTTAAAAAATTCCTTGGGTGCATTTTTAGGTAAATAGCTGCATTTAACTTTGTTGTTTGCAACACTTGTGTATAGGTTTTTAAAATTTAGAATTTATATTTGCACAAACCTTTTTAAAGAGGAAACTGGAAAAACATATGTCTGTTTAGCCCATTACCAGCATCACATGACTTTTGATAAGCAAAACAAAATGGGGAGACAAGAAACAGCTGTTATAAGAATACTTTTTTGACAACTTGATGACAATTTAAATATTTGAGAGTCATCACCACACTCTCTACTCTTTAAGGATGTGAGGAATGCCTGAGATTACACACGTAGAACACACATATTCAAACATATCCAGTTATGCAACACTTCCTTGAAAGTTACACTTAATATTGCTCACAGTTCCGCACTGCACATCATAAATCTACGGACACAGCAGACTGCTACATTTAAATATTGTCTGGCTTTTTATAATTTGGTCAGATAAGTATCTCTTGTGATTCTAAATTATGAATCTTGTGAGGCTGTTCGATATTTTAAAAAGGAACCAATAATAATGCCTGTCCCTGGCTGTGGCATAGACTCTTTCACATTTTGGTCAGAAGTGAACAACTGTTGTGAAACATTTTCCTGTGATTAGTTAAAACACAAAAAAAATAGAAGAGAAGAGAATTGAATCTCAAAATAACTAACTTCTTTGCTGTGTTTTGCAGTGATGTATTTATCTCTCCCTATCTCGCTCAAAGAAAAAAAAAATATACTTTTGCTAAATTTAACTCTTTAAATTTTAGATTAACATCCATCCATCTTCGTCCGCTTACTCAGGGCCGGGTCACGGGGCAGAGAAGCAGAGAAGCTCCAATCCTCCCTCTTCCCCAGCCACCTCCTCCAGCTTGTCCAGGGAACACCCAGGCGTTTGCCGGCCAGCCGAGAGATATAATCTCTCCAGCGTTTCCTGGGTCTGCCCCAGTGCCTCCTTCCGGTGGGACATGACCAGAACACTCACCCAGGAGGCATCCTTGTCAGATGCCCGAACCACCTCAACTGGCTCCTTTCGATGTGGAGGAACAGCGGCTCTACTCTGAGCTCCTCCCGAATGGAAAGGGAGACGCCAGCTACCCTTTGGAGGAAGCCCATTTCCGCTGCTTGTATTCGCGATGTCGTCCTTTCGGTCACTACCCACAGCTCATGACCATGGGTGAGGGTAGGGACGTAGATCAAACGGTAAATTGAGAACCTGGCTTTTACACTCAGCTCTCTCTTCACAACAACAGACCAGTACAGCATCCGCATCATTGCAGCCGCAGCACCAGTCCGTCTGTCGATCTCATGCTCCCTTCTCCCGTCACTCGTGAACAAGACCCTGAGATACTTAAATTCCTCCACTCGGGACAGGAACTCGTCCCTGAGCCGGAGTGGGCACTCCACCCTTTTCCGGCTGAGGACCATGGCCTCAGATTTGGAGGTGCTGATTCTCATTCCCACCACTTCACACACGGCTGCAAACCGTTCCAAAACCATTTTTGAGGGCTTTTATACTAACATTTCAAGAAATTTTAACAATGATAACAAATGACGACTGATGTATGCCTAAATAAATTGTTGGCTGAGAAGGAAGACTGTTAAGCAGCAGTTTTTAGTATTTTACTGGCGTGGGAAAATGGTTTTTGCTGACACAATGTGAGGTCTTTTCTGTATCTCGTACAAAGTCAGTAACAAAAATAACTCACTTTTACAGCCAATGGCCATGAAGCACTTCCAAAATCTCTCTTAATGAATGCCTGACTACTCCCAATATGCAGGGTCCTACAGAAGGTTGTAATCAAGTTGATGGAACACATTTCCTTTAAGTAGTATCACAAAATATGGCAGTATGGAAACGTTTTTTAAAGTTTGAACTAGAGCTGCACCAGACAATCAATCTATAGATTATTCCATCGACTAATCAAGCAATCGACCAATAATAAATGTTCAAAAGAGAAAAAATACAGGTCTTTAAAATTAACTGCTCATTGGTTTCCATTTTAGAAATTGCAACACTTTTTGTTTCATTTGTCAACAAAAACCCCCAAAACAAACCATCTGTAGTAAAAATATATAAATACTCTCAAGTAGAGTATTTATATAAAGTCAAATAAAATAAGATCAATATGCAATCTAAACTAAGCCATTAAACATTTCCATGTACTCTTGTACTCTGTTGAAGGCTTTAGTCATTTATATTAGTAATACTTTGACAGATGGTTCATCTTCACTTGCTAAAATCGCTCATGCTTAAATGGACAAAAAAAGATTTAAAAAAAAAAAAAAACCCCACCAACCTAATAATAATTTACAAATGGATCATTTGACTGTGTGAAAAGTCCTGTTGTGTCCAGTTGTACTTGTACCCATCTTCCTCCTCCTGACCTGACTGCTTTAGGGCTGAAAACCACTCTAAGCTGTTCAGTCACAGCCAGAGACTCAACTCAACACCAGCAATGATCCTTCACATGCAACAGAAGTGGATGGCTGATATCTTTTTGGTTTCGTGGTCTGTGTTAAATCCCAGACTTCCAGGAAACAAACAAACATACTAGGTTCAGCTAGTTTGCTGGAAGCTAACTGGATGTACTTGAAGATCTTAAACAGGATGAGACAAACTCAAAACAGGTAAAGGTGTTTTGATCATTTTGTTTCTTTTATGAACCATTTCACAAAATGTAGTGACTGCATTTAGTATGCATGTGTGTCCCAGTTCCTATTTTTGTGCAGATGGTAATGCCATAGGACAGTGGTTCTCAAACTTTTCACAGTGAGTACCACCTCATAAAATATATGGCTCTTAAAGTGTCACCCTTATGACCAACATTAAAGTACAGTAGTATAGGCCTGAATGTTATTTATTTTAACATAAACAGGATGTGACGAGTGATGATAATAACAACTGTACTGTATTAAAACATTCACAGCAGGTGGGATCCGGTCTTGTGATGACGTATGAACCCTGCTTCCGGGTTAAAAACTACTCTGCGTTTTTAACATGTTTTAATGCTTTGTATCTTGTTCTGTTTAATCTGAACAAGCCCCTAAAAACAGTCAGTGATCACTGTCGGCCTCTCTCAGTTTTTATTACCACTAATCATTTTAAAGCTCCGTTTTTAAAACCTTCCGATGTAACTACAGCCCAGCCCATGCAGCAGTATATTAATGACTAACCTCGTATTGTGGATGGATTATCTCAGTTGTTCTCCTGACTGAAGTTTGGTCCGTTTACAGCATCCTGCCATGCAACTGCATTTGTCCCTGACCATCGGGAACCCTCACGTTAACTTTTATTGAGTGGAAAAAAAAGTTAATGTTTATCCTCCAGCTTCATTGTGCTAATGTGTTTATATTATGCTAACCACACCTGTGTAGCTAGCCACCACGGAGCACATCATTATATACCAGCTAGTCCAACTTCAGTAACCCACTGATGTTTAGTTTTCTGTCTTCACACGTACCACAGTGTAAGAACCACTGCCAAAGGAGGTTTGAAAGCCTGCAGTCATCGAGTCGGCATAGCGGTGGCAACTCAGCAACCCGGCTCTGTAACGCTACATGTTCTGCCACTTGCCATTCCTAAATTCTTCCACTTTGATTTAATCTAACTTACAGTTTATAATGGAACACCTAGGAGGAAAGAAATTTCATTACGTCAATTGCAGTTGCTGTGTCGGTATCCCTTTGCAGCACTACATTTGAATTTAGTGACCTCTTTAGGATGACGCATTCATTTGCAAATGTTTGTAAAGGCAGACTGCAAGGCTAGGTGGTTGGTTATATATACTTTTGTCTATATAGTGGATGTTACTGATACCATCTATTTTAAGATGGGATCAGTAAGCAGGAAAAGACTTTCCATGTCACCATTAACATCAGAGAAAAAGAAACCTTCAAGCGTGTTTTGAACAAATCTACAGTTTTCAGTTTACCAGTCCAATCACAGCACACTCTAGAGAATACAAGAATGAGTTTCTCTGGCAGGGTGTGTCTGGGCTCACCCTTAAAGACAGGGTGAAAAGCAAAGCAGAATAAATGTTCCTTTCACATGTCAGAAAGAGTCAATTCTACTGGTTCAAGTATTTGACAAGGACGCCTCCCAAATGATGGCATTATATATTCCATCTGGCCAAGGAGTGCCGTGAGAGTCCCTCAGAGGAACTAGGTTTTGAGTAGAAGAACATACATATAACATATATATACTTCCCCGCTTAGCCTGCAAACCATTGACAAGTTACAAATGAATAAATGATTAAAATAGATGAATGGATGAATAACATTTCTAAACATTAGGAATAAGCACACTAATCTACTATACAGAGGCTTTATCATCTCAACCTGATATATATCCACTAGACTGTGCTGCAAGCAACGAAGTTTGCTGGGGCAGCCAATGGCAGGACAAAATCTTTCAATAACTATCCACCAATATACAACCAATATAACCAGTATATATCATAAATCAAATGACTAAAAATAAGCTTGAATAAGCTCCTTCACACTGTTCTCGCTTAACAAACCTAAACATTATAGCTAAAATCTGGATTTTCTCATGTCAGCCAGCCAAACAAAGTAAAACCACTGACCGCTTAGGAGCCAGACAGTGAAAATGGACAGTATCTTTGTGTTGGAGCCTGGGGCAGCACAAAAGTTATTGGTTCTGTTATTAGTTAGCTAACATAAACTAATGTAAATCTATTAGCATAAACCAAACCACTGATGTCATGTTCTATACTGACACAAGGTATCACTAAACATGCTCGAAAAAATTTAAGCACTTATTTCTATAGTACATGTGTGCATAACTGCCCACATCTAATGTCATTGTAAAGTATGACAAAGTTGTGGTTCAAACTCATTTTACATGGTGGTCCACATACAGCCCACTTTAATCCCAAGTGGGCCAGATCAGGGAAACTCCTCTTCCTGTAAGTGTATCGACGTTTAACTGCACTTTTAATCCAGGAGATATTATAATGTCCAAAAATACAAAAAGAAGTGCAGCTGCAACAGTCTGTCATTTTTCTACATTGGCAACACGATTAACGGCCTTAAATCGGAAGAAATAAATGTATCAAACTACAGAAAAGTTAAACTCGTTGCTCAAACTGTTCTTTAATTATAAAACTTAAACTTTAAAACTTAACAAAAAATGCTATATTTTTATTTTTGATTGTGTTCTTTGTCATTTAACTGTTTATTTATTACTTAACTACTGTAGTGTAGTATGAACTGCCACGGGAGAGGTCTTTACCCGCAGGAAAAGCTGTAAAACTTGTGAAACAGTTAAATGCCCCAAATTTATGACCTTTGTCCAGTGCAGTCCAGCAGATTAGCTTCTTTGCCTGGATGATTCTGAGCCCTAAACTTGACATCCCTGGTCTATAATCTTTGTGCTAGCTTACAGAAATGTTCACGGCTAAAGAATTAGTAATGAGGGCCAATTACTTTAATCAGCCACGGAACTCTGACATTTATGACTGTGGTTGCTGGCATGGTTTTTACAGTAAAGCAGCCTGTTGTGCTTGTGATATTACTGTCTCTTTTGGCGTAAGGCGGGAGTGTAAAGTCTTGCACTGTGCAGGTTAACAGTCAGCTGTGCAGGGACGGCACTGCTTCAGATAATGTTAGTTGCCTTTGTGGCAACATGCTTTTGACACGCTTTGCAGTCTGCACTGTTTTGATTCCTCACACACCTGAGTACTAACTGGGGTTCACAGACACACACCATCTTGGTTGGCTGCTCCTTCTAAACATATCGTGGGTTGTCGGTCTTGTGTTGCTGCTCAGTAACGTTCAATATTTATTATTTACTGCTATTTATGCTTATGTTGGTTGTTGCTGTGGTTTCCCTACTGTGTTGTTTTCCTTGTGCTTGTTTTTTGGGGGGGGTTTCCCAGCAGGTGATCAAATGCATTTTTAGTGTCTTTTCTCTCCGTCTCTCTTCTCCTCTGTCTTTCTGTTTCTCTTCCCAACTTCTCTTTTCCTTGTCTTTCTCTTTCCTATCCCTAGTCCTTTTAGTCCTTTAGTATGAATCTAAAAACTTAAAAGTAGTGCTGTTAAAATTAACGTGTTAACGCAGATTACGCCGTCATCACGATTAACGCGATACAAAAAATGTAACGCTATTAACGCATCTGGAGTGCAGAATGACTCAAAATCCCTGAAACGTTTCTGTTAATGGATTTCGGGCAGTTTGTCCAAGTAGAGTTACCGTCACACATGCGCCAATGTGCAGTTGATCTGGTAGAGACGGGCAGCTGAACCAATCAACTCAATATGGAAGATGATAAACACACATTTGCCCTCTTGATGGGAAATTTCAGTATTACAAAAATAACAAGACGGAACAGTCGACCGACATAAAGTATTATGCACATTGTGCAAGAAGGAATTTTATTTTCACCAAAGCACTTCCAGCTTAAAATATCACATTGAAGCAAAGCATACGGTAGTCGGGGATGCTGCTAGCACTTTGGCTAACGTGTCACCCAGCTTGCGACAAACCACTCACGGAGCATCGGGGGCTCAGTAAGTCTACCTCAGACATACTGATCTACACAGTTGCCAAGTGGATTGCAACAAACTGCAGACCTGTTAATATCGTTGAGAACAGGCGCTTTACATCGCTTTGGTTCCTCGTTTCAAGGACTTGAAGCCTCCCCAAGAGTGACAGAGAGAGTGAGGATAAATGTTTACAGAGTTTTTTGTTAACATGAATGTTCAAGGTGTCCAATAAACATGTTAAGTGCGTATATTTTCCCTTTTTTCTCGAGTCTGTTTGCTCATGCAAAATGAAATGCGATTAATATAGAATAAAAATGAATGATATTTAATCGTGATTAATCAAAATTAATCCACAGTAACCCTGTGATGAATCTGATTAAAATTGTAATTGTTTGAGAGCACTAATATATATTATATATTAGTGTATACTTACCTATTAGTATATAGGTTTTTTTTTTAAAAAGTTGTATATCACAGGAGAGACCCTGTGTTAAAAGACTGAAGAAAACTATTCAAATTCTCTTTGAATTTAAGCATTTAACATTCTTTGTGTTTATTCTGCATTTACTTCATTATATTGCATAAATGTCTGTTACAAGCTTAAATATAAAGTTGAAAAAGTGTAATTGCAGCCAGGCTGTTGATCAAGTAATTGCGATTAATCGCAATTAATTACAGAAAACTGTGAGATTAATTAGTTAATTTTTTTTTATCTATTGACAGCACTACTTAAAAGTAAAAATAAATAAATAATAAACATCGAACAAACCACAACAATCAAGTGGACCAGTATGGTAAACGCTGTAACGATCCACTTGGGAAAGTCAATCTGTTGGGCATCTTTCGTGGGCTTCAGACAATCATTCTCATTGCTACAGTCCAGACAGGACAAGCAAAAAAAAAAACCCAAAAACATAATGAATATTTAATTTGTTGCTGCCACTTTTTACAAATGCCATTTCCCATAGACCAACACCAAGTTTTTACATGCCAACTTGAATTTTGTTTACGTTCCAACCAACGTTCCCTCTAATTTTTCATGTGTCTGAGCGAACACACAAACTCCCTGAGCGTCCCTTGGACCACTGTGAGCGACATCAGACGTGTGCACTGTGGTCACGCCGGCATCGAATCCATCCAAGTTACATGGTTTATTAAAATAATCAAATTACAGCATTTACATTTATGTTAGACTACTTTTAATTAACTGCTTTAGCCCACTTACAATGAAAATTTAAAAAAATCCTGTTCATGACCTGTGTAGTATGTTAACACTATTGGAAGTAAAAAATAACTTGAACTCCAATTTTGAAAACACAACTTTCTTTCTTTTTTTTTTTTTTCATAAAGCTCTGACTTGTATTATGAGTCTGTGGTCTGGGAGAGTCCTGTAACTCTCTGTCTGCCAAATACAGTATATAATGACCAATGTTGGGCAATTAATTATATAGTTACTTCTTCAAAAAAGTAACTCAGTTTGGCAAACAACAAAGATTTTTGCAGCTATTTTTTTTTTTAAATGCAGCCAAGGCATTTTTAAATAAACATTTCAAACTATTTACAGAACAATCAGCTGTTCTGCATCAAATCTGATGCCACACAAATTATTTGTGCCACTCCAAAAAATCATTTCTGTCCACTATGAGATAAAGGAGAACAACAGCCTGATACCTGCAGGCCTGACAACAGCAGATGTATCACTGCTGTAACACCTGTAACATTCAGCAGCCGCCTCATTGTTCTGACACACACAGCAAAACTACACTACACACTAACTACACAAGATTTGCGCTAAACGTCGCAAATCTCACATATCAAAGCACCGCCGTCACTCCTAAAACTTCCCCCCGTTTCTTAACAACTAGATGCCACGTTGCCATATCATTTTTTGATTGGTCGACATGGTACTTTTTTGGACGAATAGGAAAGGGAGAGGGTGGCGGAGTTTGTTTTTGCTCACAGGCGGAGTGTGCTTTCGAGCCTTTTTTCTTATGAAACGCCGTTTTCACCGTTTCTTCCCGCAGTAAATATAAACAACGATAGTATTCAGGAAGAAAACCAAACATTGCAGATATTTTTTTTATCACAACTCTGGTTTTACGTGGCCTATCAACACAATTTAAAAACTGGTATAAAGTCCACACTTTTTTCGTCAATTGTTCCGTCTGTCCTGCTCAATATCTCCAATGGTTGGACACGTTGTCATTAACGTGGCTTCACTCCACATCAGCCACGCCGCTTTGCTAGCTAAAACTCCGGTGTCGGCACATAAGGACGCTGTCATAGCCTGTCAACCACGTTGATTAGCTGCGTATATACGAATGTGAATCGCATTATTGGCTGGACTATAGGATAAGGTGGCATCGTTCTAATCCCATACAGGAGCAGCCAGTCACTTACTGACTAACACTGCAAAACAGAATTGTTAAAGTATTAATTTTAATTTCAATTCAGGTTAATTTTTTTTGTGCGCAACGCAGATTTTCTGTGCGCAGAGACCGTGCCAGCAGTGCGCAAGTGCGCACGTGTGCAGCTTAGAGGGAACATTGGTTCCAACCTCTGCTTCAGAGGCAACCACATGTGACCTTGCGGCCACATCTGTTGCTGCACGACTCCAGAGCAAATATCTCTGTGCTTCCTTTTATTGTTGTGTTTTATGTTTTGTCTTCATGTTGACTTTTGCTCCTTCAAATATATGAGCATATATGAAATTTACTTTTGGTAATGAATAAATGCATCCGCTATTTCCTTATATTATGGGTGCAATAAAAACTAAGATTTTTAAGTTTCTAAGTTTGTTTGGTTTTTTATACATACATACATCAAAAAGTGCTTACACAAATATGACAAAGAGACTTTTCAGTTCCAGAAACAGAAAGTACTTGAGCTCAAAGTTTTTTCTTCTTCTATTAATTTTACTCTTTTCCCTCCTACTAACCGTGAAACAGTTGCCTGACAGAAAGTTACATTTTTACCTTCGTATCAGAGAGCTTTAACGCATCAGTGTTACAATAAAACTGTAAAATGTTGTGACATGTATGTGTGTGTGATTGTGTCTTTAACACATACCTGGGAAAGGCATCGAAGCAGTAAGTCTTGCGTGTGTCAGGGAAGGCCACCCGTAAACCCGACATTAGTGGTGAGTGTAGGATGACGGCAGCACATTCATAGCGAGCAGCCAGATCAATGGTGGGCACCGTGCCGATGCTCTGACCATACAAGATGATATTCTCAGGAGTTACACCATACCTTTACAAAGACACACAGAAAAGCCACATTAATTTATACTATGATGTTACTTAGCATACATAAGGCAACTTCACACATGAAAAACTACATGCACGACTACAGGCTAATTTAAACCATCTGTGAAGCCGGGTTTAAGTACTAAGTGCTTAAATTAGAAGTTTTAGAACATGTTTAGCAGCGCCTGCTGCCAGTACAAAGCCTGATGTCACTAGGCTGGTTAGCTGGTTGCTGCTAAGAGACTTACATTACAAGAATACTAAAACTAAAAAGCAGTCTGAAGGGGTCACATTTGTGCTGCCCCTGGCTGCAACAATGGGTTTTTGCTAAAAAATAAATAAGATGAAGGTTTTTCTGTACTCTAGCCAGCCGACAACAAGAGACCAAAGTGAAACAGGGAAGTCCAGCTGTTAGCTGTAACGTTCAAGTTTGTAGAGCACTTTATGAATGAGGACTGTTTGGTGGAGAATCACTTTGAGTCAGGTGATTTTTTCCTCATCCAGTCGGACGTACCAAGCAGTGCAATCAGCTCATGTCTGCAAAATGTGATCAGTGATATTTTATGTAATAAAATAGTCTCTGTTCCCAAGAACATCCAAACAGTCAGGAATCCTGAGATCCATTCATTTTTCTGTGGGAAAAATACATGGATGTGTATTTTAATTTTACAATCTGTAATGAAATTATATAATGTATTTATAAAAGTTAATTTAATTTTAATACGTGTTTATTGCTCCTCCACACCTCGGCGTTCGTATTCTCTGCTGTGTTTTCGCTTTTGTAAGTTCCAGGTTGAAGCTGATCATCTTATAAATAAGTATAACTTAGGACCTGTCAAGACTGGCTGCACCCCACCTACTTCCTGCTTCCAACAAGGCTGTGTGCGTGTTTAGTTGTGTATCAGTGTAATCAATTTTCTATAAAAAATGAAAAACTATTATTTTTGTACATACTGTAAATATTTTAAATAATTACTATTAAAAAGAATAGACCTGGTAGCTGTGGGGCTGTGGGGAAGTGGGGGTGGGGGCAGGTAAGTTAGGTAAATTAGTTGTGTTTCCTTTACAGAATGCTTTGTTTTGTTTTGGTTGTGCCCACCTTGACGATTCTACCTCAGCAGGAAAATAAACTATTCTGTGCTGAAGCTACAAGCCCTGCTTTAGCATTGGTCCATCCTTGGCAGCAGGGACCACGGAGGTCATCTTTGTGTTACACTCTGTTCTTTACATAGTTGCACTAAAGTATTTAATACGAATATTTCATTCATTCAGATCTGGGATGTCTTATGTTTGTGTTCTCTTTTTTTTTTTGAGTATAATATTTTTTTTTCAACCTAGTCATCAAAATATTTATATTATATTATTGTCATTTGAGTTTAGCCTATGTTTGTACATTTAACATTCAGTTTAACGTTCAGCAGTTTTCTAAATTGAATAGTTAATTTTAAAATACCTACTTTGCACATAGAAAAAGAAAGACTTTACCACGTTCAAAATTATTAGACCTGATAGACCCTGGTGCCAACAGTCATCTACTAATCATAAGGTTGGCATTTCGATCCCTGGGTGCTGCCTGGGTCTTCATGCCAAATACCCTTGTGCAAGATATTTAATGATATTAGAGTGAATATTAGATAAAAAGCACTTAAGCATAGAAATAAGTGTTTTTGTGAAAGAGTGAGTCTCTCTGGACCTTCAGTTCACCCCACAGATGTTGAAAGGGATTCATGATTCCTTTGAATTTGATTGGATTCCTGGTTCCAGATATACTTGAAGAATGTTTCTTTGGGATGCACGCCTCTCCCTTCTTTCTCCAAAAATAAGCAGCGTCTCTATGTCCAAAGAGCTCTAGTTTCATCAAACAAAAGGATGCAGTTCCAGTATGCATAATCTTTGTCCACATTGTCCTCTGTCTTGAAGGTGTCTCGCCTGCAGAAGTGGTGATTTTCTTGGTCTACGACCTCGCTGTCCATTCTTATTCAGTGTTCTAGTGGTTGTCTTCTTTGAGACTAGAATTCCCAAGTTGGCCAAGTCATTCAACTTCTGTCTTGGAAGACAATTCTTGCTAGTTTGTTCCCAGTGTCTTTGGAATCTTTTGCTTCCTGCCTCTGCCAGGCCCGTTCTGTACTCTGTGGCTCTCTTTGAATTTCTTGATTCCCACTCCATTTCTTGGCATTTCATAACACTATAGTAACTTTTTATATTCATCTCCTGCTTTGTGAGTACCAACAATTCTTTTTCTCAAGCATAAACTCATTTCTTGTGTTATTGGAGCTGCACTGCTTTTATCATCTAGTATAAATCTAGATGACAATGAAATTGATCTTTATGTTATCACCCTACTGGTGTATTAAAATAATTATGAGATTCATAACAAACTGAACCTGCCTTGCTGTAGTTTCTGCTGTTCTCAACGCTAGAAACATGTTTTCTTTCACTGAACCTGAGCTCACCATCTCAGTTGAGTGGGCTTAATGTGGTCAAACTTTTTATTCATATGTTGCTCCTAAGTACGTTTGTATTGCAGGTCTATCTTTAGTCGCAAATGTGTGTGAAACACTTGAGCAGAGTATTAAAAGAAGCATCGAAGCAAAGAATTTGTGTGAAGGATTTTTTTATTATCAAATTATTTGAATTAATTGATGAATTGTTGTGGCCCTATAATTTAATTAGTGACAAATTCTTTCAGTAACAGTATGACAGTGGATCAACATGCAGAACCAAGAGTGCTTCTGAAGAAACATTCTACAAGTCGAGGGATTGCCCAGTGTCAACACACACTGGGTGGTAAAGAGTAGACAACCATTAGACGTGACCTGGAAACTGGCATAGCGTTTCCCAGCTTCTCTTCTAAAGTACTGCAGTTCTGACAGAAAACAGGCCAGTTAGTCTATCAAGCAGAGGAGATTCTGGATGGCATGTTCTCTTGCCTTCACTCACAATCTGGAAAGGAAGCTTAAAACAAACCCTCCCATTCCCTTACAGTGCTGGGAAACAGAAAACAGAAACTATACCACAGCAAACACACAAAGAAGTTTTTTTTTAAAACCTTTCTGTTTCCAAATCCAGCTTTACAAAGGATTTGGAGTAGAGGTGCTGTGTTGTACGTCCCCTATGAAGAGATGTCATTGTAACAGCTCTTCAGATAACAGCTTGGGTGTGACTAATCTTTTAGCCTAGACAAGTACTTCCTCTGATAAGCAGCTACTGAACTGCGCAGTCATCTTGACAGCTGATTATGACCTGACACATGGATGGACAAAGTCCCCACTGGGTGCCATCTGACTCACAAATCACTGGACTTTGGAGCACCAGACAGCACATTGTAAGGAAAAGAGACTCATTGCTGAGAATGAATGCAACTGTATATCATGGCTACTAAAAAATGAGAAAAAAAAAAGAAAAAAAGAAGACGACCAAGGACCTGGACATTATCAAGTGACTTTCATGAGCCCAAAACAGACCATCAAAATCTATAAATGTGTTTTTAAAAAATGGCCAAAAGTTACAGATACATTTTAAAACACCCAGTGGAACATCTTGAAAATAGAGAAATTTACGGATATTACCTGTTTGTCAGGGTTAAATATCAGGAGTCAGTCAACACTGAAAAACAGTGGTTTAAGACTAAGATCTCTCAACATAAAGTTCTAACGAATTTGTAGATTTGGTGATTTATGGTATGCAGTGGACAATGCGGAAAAGGAATGCTTAAGAGCCATAATCTCTGGAGAAGATAATGCAGACCCAGCTTCAGCAAAGGTGATGCGGTATCCCCTCTGTTCTTCAACACTGTGATCGATGCAATTATGTGCGGGACCACGACGGCTGCCGTGGAGTCCAGTTCAACAATGACCAAGATTGAGTCATTAGTGTGCATGTCATTTGAAACTTGCACATTTGTCAACAAAATATAAGTTTTAAGGCAACATTTGTCACCATAGGGACAATGCCTTGTACAGCGCCTCTACTTTCAAGGTGGTCCATGGAGGCCCAACATGGCAATTGTAAAGAAATTGACAACCTACTAAATAATTCGAGAGTAGGGCTGCCACGATTAGTCGACTAGTCACGATTACGTCGACTATTAAAATCGTCGACGACTAATTTAATAGTCGACGCGTCGTTTGAAGCTTTGTAAGATCCCAAAAGACGCAGGAATAAGTAGTAGTATTTAAGAGTGTAATAACGGACTGAAACAGAAGATGGCAGCACTGCATGTACAAGGATGCCAGCTGCCGTTAAACCCCGAAGAAGAAGAAACTGTGTTCCAGAATTCATAGCGCGGCCCAGCGCAGTTGTCAACAATGGCGGCAGCTAGTTAGTTTTAATATTACAATTATTATTCTTTCTGGGTCACAAAATAAACGTTTAACATATTTTCAGGTGTACATTTTACGTCCAATGGATGCATGATCTGATTAGTCGACTAATCGCAAAAATAATCGGTGACTAGTCGACTATCAAAATAATCGTTTGTGGCAGCCCTATTCTAGAGAGACTAAAAGAAGCCGTGGCATCGTGTGTTCTGAATTTAAAAACACCTAGTTCAATTCTGCAGTTAGTTTAAGAAAACAAATAGGAAAACCCGACAGCAGAACAACTGAAAAATACAAGAAACTGCTTCATATTGAAGGAATTAAAAAACAATTTGGAGAAACAGAGGGACGCAGTACAGAACAGTGGAACATTATACTGCAAACTGATAAGAATTTAGTGATCCCAATTCCATTATCTCTATCAATTTGACTCCTTACCAGTTCCATTATTGAGTCTCATTGTTTGTCATTGGCTCTGCTTTGAGAGCTACCACCATCGTTGAGCAGAATATCAAAGACATTATATTTGTGCAAATTAATTGCCTGATATGTGGTCAAATATTTGTGCGTGTTGGAGGCATTTCCCCTCTTTGTTGTGATTATACTTGGGGTCATTATTAAAAAACGAGTCATGTACTACACATATTACACAAATCCACTGCGTTACTTAAATACTCCAAGGAGAAGGTAACTTGTTACACTACCTCTACACATTACTTTTAAATTTCTCTGTAAAAAATGAAATCATAATTACCATTTTACAATATAAACCTATAGGCATATACAGTCCCACACACCAACACAAATCCCTATCCTAAAAGAGCACAGATATATGATATTTCTCTTAGTATTTTAGGTATGAAAAAAAGCCATCAGCACAAATCAAAGATGAAAACCAGCACAAGTTGACTTCAAAGTGATCATTACAGTGAGTCTACTGTAGAAACATGAAAAGGTAAAAACGGAGGCTCCAGCTGACTGCTCATCACTCCTTTTGGCGCCGTGGATATTCAGGGTCCAGATGCTGGGCTGCGGGTCAGCATTTACTCAGCGTCTGTGCAGGCGCTTGTAAAGAGCCAAAGTTGTGGAAGCAGCATAATGCAGTTGTTTCTGTCCTGAATGCAGTTTCCACTTTTCAACCTTGTCCTTTTGGCCAATAAACATAAAAATATTCTCCATATCAACGCTGTAGACTATAGCCTGCGCCACAAATTTCATCCACCGGTACACAAACTGAAATCAAGTGACGGTAGCGCAGACTCCAGTGCAGTGGAACCAATAAGTGGCAGACTAACAATTCCAAGGAACTGAACTACTGTGAACTGGCGTAAAGGACACTCTTTCACAGCTACATAGAAGCCAAAGGGCACTGGAGAAAAAAGTGCCTGACAGCTCTCCCATCTTAATATCAGAATTTATGGTATTCTAACAGATGTAGAAGGCAACTCTGCTGTAAATTTTATAGAAAACCTGATAAAGTCAGAGCTGGCTGAAAATACGGGACTAAACCAAGAGTGTGACCTGGGAATAGAGCAAGTGCAACGTGCCCATGTACTAAAGCCACCTCTGGGCGCACCTCCCCACTGCTTGATGGTCCGCTTCTTCCAATAAGCAGTCAACGAGAGTCCTCTGTGGGGCTTGGACCAAGATTGGAGATTAAGGCAAAAATAAGCAGAAAATACTACTCACTGACACCTGCAGATCCCTTTATTCCCAGCAAGCAAAGACTACCAAACACACAATAACTGACTTTTTACACTCTTTAGAGCTACCCTCACCTGGTATGCCTGAACTCTGGTTATTCAGCATGTAATTGTCTTGCATGAATGCAAGATAATTACTTTGAGACGGTGGTGACTCTAAAAATGGAGCGAATGAGACTCAATAAGTGATAAAAACAATGGAATCAAATCGCAAAATTCTTCTCAATTTCGATCCACACACACAATTGAAGAGAAGAAGTATACACACAGACACAAACACACACATAATCAGCCATACTGACATACATTCATTCCAACATACACACACCATGCACGCGTGTTTTCAAACTATGGCAACGAATGAAGGGGAACGGATTAAGGAAACGCCAACCTATAAAAATATGTTTTTTAGCATTCATTTAAAACAAATAACAGAGTCAGCCAACCTGACTGACTGAAGAAGGCTGTTTGGGCAGTACAACCTCAAAAGCATGATCATCTCTGGTTTCAAAATCAGAGCGAAGCCGTGTTTAGACGATCGGAGAGGCGGGCTGCATTGATAAGGTCCTAGAAATCTCAGCTAAATAAGCAGGGGCCTGTGAATGTAGAGCCTTTATCAGTAACTTAATTTTAAAGTGGATTCTGAATTTCCCTGGAAGTCAGTGAAGGGATGCAAGGACAACTATAATATGTGACCGCTGGCTAGTTTTTGTTAGCAGCCTTGCTGGTGGGTTCTGAACTAACTGTAGAGGAGCTATGGAGGACTAAGAGACGCTTGTCAAAAGTGAAATGCAATAATCAGAGTGGAAGAAAATTAAAGTGTCTACTAAAAGCTCAAAATGATTGACTGACAGTAAAGTTTTGATTTTCGTAATATTTCTCAGATGAAGGAAACAAGACGGGGTAATCTTTGAGATATGAGTTTCAAAATTCTGGTGCTGATCAAAAGTGATACCAAAGTTTTTAGCAGAGGATTTGATGTTACTGGCGATGCGGCCGATATACTGACATATGTCCTTGAGTACATGCCTCTTTCCTAATGGGTGCCCCAAGTGCCCTTTTCTTGAAGCAAATTTTTATTTATTTTGTTAATTTGTGTGCTAGTGTGGAGTCCTGCCTGTGCCCCTCAACAATGATATTTAACTATTAATCACAGTTTTGCTAAATAAAAAGATCTGGCTTGCATCAGTCACATGACTACCATTGACCAATGCTCCCCCCTTGCAACAAAAACCAGTAAGTAGGGTGTACAGCATACACTGTAGTCTATAACACAGGAGTTTTAGCCTATTATGTACAATTGGCAAACTGTTTTGTGACAACTGACGATTTGAAACAAATGAGCGTCCTGTGTGTGCAACAGCATGACAAAGCATTACCTTTCCTTTTATTAAATACACAAGTAGTGCTGGTCATTAGCTGCTAGCTAACTGGGTAAGGGTGTCATGGCTCTGTAGCTCTGACCACTGTTTTAGGGAACATATTTAGTTTTAAAGTAAGTTACAGGGCTTTTCCCTGCCTTTCTGCACGACTTATACTTCACTAAAATCTAATATGCATATGCACATAATTATGGATTATTATAATTACGATATTATGAAAAAACACTATTTTAAAGAAATACATTAATAGAATATATTAGATTTATATTTCAAATATGACAAACTGCTGATTTTACAGCAGCAAAATTATTGTAGCTCTACAGTTTAAACATTTAATAGGCTTTCTGCCTGCACAAACTGGATAGTCAAACAAACTGAATCCTCATAATTACATTATTTTATATTTATTACTTAATTTTTTTATCCCCATTACTTTATTATTATAGCACTGGGAATAAATAATAAGGGAAGGATTCTGGATCAGCACCATGATGTAAACTTGTGGCCATAGTATATACAGTATTCTGGAGAAGGTATAAAATATCACTGTATGTCCATGTGTGTATTTTATATGTATAGATAAAAAAAAAAAAAAAAATTAATCATGACATAACATTGTCCAGACATGCCTTGTAAGGACATGAGGAGGAAACGGTGACAAAAGGAGCTGTGTGAGGCAGTGGATCTCTCACCAGCTGGATTACAAAGAGCACCGGTAACAATGACACATGTACCAGTTGTTGCATTGCAGAGGTATTCAAGTATAAAAATAATAATAAGCACAATGTTTTGGTTCTATAACATTTTTCTATTATTACTTTATTATGGATTAATGGTGCATGAGTTTTTAAGTGTGGATAATTAAAAATAGATTAATGCAATAGCAGACTGTGCCTTGTTCTCAGATGGACAGCAAGTGGAGAGTGATAGTTTAGATGAGGAGATGGAAGGAGGAAGAGAGGCAAAGAGTGAGTCACAGGCAGAGCCTAGTTTATCTCTGACAGTTTAGCTGCCTTACGGTTCCAAGCGCTGTCACCGATCTTTGCACTTTATTATTATCTCATAACAATTGCTTAATCAGCTACCATATCTCCTATGGACTTTTTAATGTCTACAGTCTCAGATCAACATAGCTCTGCCCTCCAGCACTATCAGCAGCAGGAGCAGCAACAACCCCTCAACAGCAACATTGTACCCATCAGGTAAAACATAGGCTACGTTTGCTTTGCATCGTCCCTGCCAGATGACAGTGATATAGTATGATGCAATTTCATATTAGAATCTTGATGAATGTGGGTTGTTGTTATTCAGCCTGGTTTTATGTGCCCCTATTTAACTTTCAGCATCATCTCTGCACGGCCCTGCTCTTGGCCAACTTTACTCCAGCATGTTTTCTGATGAGGCGAAAAACTGGAGCACCAGGAAGAACATGTAAAATGTCTATATATAGAAAGGCTCTGAATGGGTGAAACATGCAAGTCTGTAACACCATAAATTAATAATCTCAAATAAATATCAGTTATGGGCCTTTTACAAATGTACGTAGCAATGATGGTGACTCTCAAAGCAGAGCAGGCGAAAACCCAATAAGAATCGATAAGAGTATCAATAAGGAATCCAATCAATAAGTGATATTAATAATGGAATCAAAATCACTAAATTCTTATCAATTATCATCTCTATTTGGTGACTGACTTGCTTTTGGAACTAGATTAAAGAACGACTTAAAACATTTCCACTTGCAACATTAGATAAATTAGAGGAGTTTTTCCACGCTGGCCTCAGAAGCTGCCGGTTCGTTAGATCGTTGATTTTCTGAGTTACCAGAGTGACCAGGTTCTGCTTTATCTAAAGGAGATTTTACATCTACAACTGTTAAAGATCATTATGTAACTATAGGCCAAAAGCTAGTTTCATAAACAATGGGGTGCTTACAGAAGAACACTCCTACTTCTAGTACAGTGCAAGAGTCTGGCAATGAATATTGGCTAGCATGTTATCAACTACAATAGGGATGGGTATCGAAACCCGGTTCTTGTTGAGAACCGGTTCCCACTGTTTCAATTCCTTGGAATTGTTTGCCATTTTTGCAAACGATTCCCTTATCGATTCCAGTCGCCCCGAATGACGTCACCACGTTGCGGAGCGTCATTTACCTGGCAGGGCGCCTAAGCGGCTCCAACGCTCAAAAGTTTGGTTGTACTTTACGAGAACGGATGACAACAGGGCAACTTGCAATACTTGCAAAGTAGATATTTCATTTACAGGAGGAAATACTACGAATATGCAAAAGCATTTGCTCACAAAACACGCGATGACCTTAATTGAATGTCGTGTTTTTAATTCCGCTCCGGACTCGTGAATCTCAACCCAGCAGCAGCGGTAACGTTTGCACGTCCTCTCCCGTTAATGCAGCGGGTAAATAATCAGCTAACAGTGCATATTATGTTAGCGTGATCTGCCTTATTACAAAACCTGCCATTACTGTGCATTTAGGTGACCATGATGAGACAGACAGAGTCTGGCTGGCTCAGATGCTGACAGTTCTCGCTGCAGTCTACCGTTAGCGTCTCATTTCAGGCCAGGATAGACGAATGTCACCGAGCAGTGACTAAGTTTGTGGTCAAAGGCTTGCACCCATTTGCCACAGCAGATGCCCCCGATTTTCGGTAAGTGAATGTGTTTAATTGTAGGCAGGGACATTACTGGATATTCTTGTGTAATTGCTACAGAAAAATTTATGTTAAGAATATTTATTTTACATTTACAATTTTTTTTCCTGGGGACCCTGTGACACCCCATTGAAGAGCCGTAGGCTGTGGATCTCTTAAGAGCTTACTGTTGGGTTTGTAAGGCCATGTTACTCCTAAATTTCTATCTTGTTCAAAGAGAAGATATAAAACAAAGTTCTAAGCTAATCGACCTTAGTGTTCTCCTTTTTTAAAAATAAGAATCGATAAGAGAATCGATAAAGAATCGAATGGTTAAACAGAATCGAAAATGGAATCGGAATCGTGAAAATCTTATCAATACCCATCCCTAAACTACAATCCACATGATGTGAACATGATGATTAATGTGACCATCAAGCCTAATTTTAAGAGCTAGTCTGTTATTTCTTAAATTATTTCAAGTCAACATAAGTAAAAAGCAAGAGTTGTTGGGACATGCTGCTGTTTATTTAACACAAGGAACTGAATTTTTAAAGTCTAGTGAATGGACATGTAACATCAAAGAAAAAGAACAATAACACCATTTAGTAATTATCAGAATGCCAAGGCAACCGATCTTTGTTAAAGCAAATCGTTATCTTCAAAATCTTACTGCTGCACAAAACAACCCAAGTCCCTAGAGGCCAAGTAAAAGGACACTTTAATCAAATTCCAGTGTTAAGGCCCATACACGTAATGATTTTCCTCAAAATATGATTAAAAAGATATTGAATAAACATACAGCTGCTCCTCAGGTGCTTAGGTTCCCTAAGGCAGTCTGATGATTAATCCAGTTTTATGCTCATGCAGGCTACTCCCGAAAGTGTTGGGGAATGATAAAATGTTTCATTTAAATGCTAGATGTGATTAGATGCTCTCAGTTTCCATTAAGTGGCATTAATACTATGTGTCAAATGGCACATTAACCTCAGACGTGTTCATTATTGATTTGTTTATTTACGTAATGATCCCCCTCAAGCCTATGATATAATTCAACATGAAGGAGACAGACATTGAACTGACTTTCTATTGTTAAGCTGATCTGATATTTGAATAAAATATTTTCTGATCCTTACTGGGCCAATCTGCTCATTCCAATTATATGTTGTTCTGTGTTACACTACACATCAGTAAGGACTCTTACGCAGGATTTGTAGCCCTGCAAATGTGTCCATCCGCATACACTCTTCAGTCGGACAGAGGGGAGAAGGATTTTCACCCACGTGAGATGCGCTACTGTGCAGGGCTCCGAGATCCTGACTGCAAATGGGAAGCGCACGGCATACGGCATATGCAACTGCCGAATGCTGATTGGTTTACAGGTGGGCAGGTGGGAATAGAGTCGGGAGGGATAGCGCAGTTTACCAGGAACCGGAGGACTGTGAAAAAAAACTTCAAAGACCATGAAATAAAGAATGAAAAGCACATAGTTGTTCCAATGACACTTTTCACACTCTGTTTCACTTCAGCTCTTTGTATGTTGTAATGGCATGCTCTGTTGCGATCAACAGCACAAGCAAGAGTGGTTGCAACACATACACTCTTACTCTTGTATACCGTCTCCATCTGACAGCTGAGCTCACTGCAGGCAGACGGGTAGTCCCTGGAGCGGGGAGCGAACATGCTCTCTCCAGTCCACTATAACACCAGCTTCAGACTGAGCGAAAATAAGAGAAGAGCAAATAATTTTGCTGATTTACTTTTTTTAGTTTTTAGTCATTTTAATCCTAATATTATTCAGTAGTTCACAATAAATTCAGGAACTGTATTCTTTGATGTCAATGTTGCACTGCAAGTCATGAAAGCACTGATGTTTGTTGAAATCTGCTGTTTCTTGACATACAATAATTTTCACTTATGTGCTGATTAAGTATATGAAACAAGTGTGAGCATTAAATATGAAGAGACACAAAATGCAAAAACTTTAGTCCGGAATTGGATGTTGATAAATGGATTAAGCTGCCTAATTTTTGTGATAATTAATTAATGTAAGTGGTTTATGATTCTCTTGTTTCATCATCAGAAATGGGACAAATCACTGTTCATTTCAATATAAAATTAAAACAAAAACGTGTTGGAAGATTGTGATTGGCAGTTTTCGCACAATTAAATACTTAATCCACTGAACTCTCATAATAACACTGGAAAGTTATAAGTACTTTAGGTTAATGTAAAATGTATATTACCTCTTGCTGTATATGAGCTAGAGCTGGGCGATAAAACGATAACGATATGTATTGCGAAATAACTTTTTCTCGATAGAAAAATTAAACTATTGTGATAGGCCTCATCTCTCTTGTCCTCTTAAAGAAAAAAAAAAAAAAAGAACAGCCAATCCAAATTAAGTAGCGCAGAGCCGAACCAATCACAGCCGCAGCGTCACGTCACGTGACTTGTTACGTACAGCACTAGCGCCATGGCGCACATGTGTATTTGTTTTTGCAGCCGTGCAGCCCGGGTAATGAAGGAAAGGAGTTTGCCGTCTAGAGAAAAATCAACCGAGAGCGTGAGCGAAGGTTACCGAAGAAAAAACAGATGATGGTTCCAATACCGGAGAGCTTGTCGAACGGAAGGGCCACAGAAGTTCCGTAGTGTGAAGGTATTTCGGCTATTTCAAGTCTGACAAAAAACAGAGTAGCGCGCACTGTAAATTGTGCCGAAAGCAAGTCTGGAAATACAATAAAGCGGTGCATGCGTTATCGCCTGAAATGAAAAAAAACATATCGTGATATGAAAAAATCTTATATCGCCCAGCTCTAATATGAGCTCAACATGCCTCACAGATCGTTTATTGTATAACACAGTGGAGAGTGGCAACTTGGATACAGAGTTGGGTAATGGGTCAGAACTAGGGCTGCCACAAACGATTATTTTGATAGTCGACTAGTCACCGATTATTTTTGCGATTAGTCGACTAATCAGATCATGCATCCATTGGACGTAAAACGTACACCTGAAAATATGTTAAACGTTTATTTTGTGACCCAGAAAGAATAATAATTGTAATATTAAAACTAACTAGCTGCCGCCATTGTTGACAACTGCGCTGGGCCGCGCTATGAATTCTGGAACACAGTTTCTTCTTCTTCGGGGTTTAACGGCAGCTGGCATCCTTGTACATGCAGTGCTGCCATCTTCTGTTTCAGTCCGTTATTACACTCTTAAATACTACTACTTATTCCTGCGTCTTTTGGGATCTTACAAAGCTTCAAACGACGCGTCGACTATTAAATTAGTCGTCGACGATTTTAATAGTCGACGTAATCGTGACTAGTCGACTAATCGTGGCAGCCCTAGTCAGAACTTCCCAGTTTTCCACTTTGAGCTCAACAATCGTAAAGCACTCACATATTCACCGAGCTGTGTGTGCAAAAACAAAGGTTGGGCACCTTTTTTTAAACTTTTTAAAAGATTTTGATATGAAAAAGTAACTGTTAATAACTAAGCAATCTGATCTGTTAAATAGTTTGAATTGACAAACAAAATGTAATTTCACAGATTTCATTTGCTATGTGTGCACTACTTTCTGAAATGAAAAACAGTGAGCATAACTTATGATTTATGAATTGATGCAGCTTTTAAGCACCAATGGATTGTACAGCAGACACACCCCATCATTTAGTCAGAGCAGCAAGAATGTGAAAAACACGACCCAGCTCCAAGCTCAAGTGCTCAGGCACATGCTTTGAATTGCAGATTATACGTTTTTTTTTTTTTATGTCAAGGCAGTAATTCATTAAATTAACTACATAAAATGACAAATACCTTTCTCTGTCTGTTTTACATTGCATAATTTTGCACATGCCTACAAACATAACCAGCATGGTACAAGGTAGAGTTTACAAGATGAGAAAGTCTCATATGTACACACAAGTATTATAAATGAAGCACATGCAACACACCAAGCACATTATGTGTACTGTCAGAATGCGCCGCGCGTGCACACACACACACACACACACACACACACACACACACACACACACAAAACAGTGTAACTTTGACCAACATCAATCAGCACTCTCCTACCACAATTAAGTTATCTAATATCTTCTATCAGTTATTTTTACTGTTAAAAAGTAAAGAACTCAATTATTAGTCAAGTCCTGCAGGCAGAGACAGCATATAGATGGACATAGGCATGAGGCAAGCTATCGATGAGGAGCTGGAGAGTTAAAAAAAATAAAAATAAAAATAAAATCTGTTCATTGGAGATGGTTTAGATTCAAAGTAGGGCTGCTCAATTAATCGAATTTTCATCTCGATTACGGTCTGGGTTTTCAACGATCATTAAAAATGACTGAGCCGATTATTAGCACCTCCCTCGTGCTTTACTCTCACACTGCTCCGTGTGGCAAATCGAGCGCACCTCTCTGCGTTTCGAACACGCCTCACAACAATTAAGAGGACCCGAGGGAAGCTCGGAAAGCTAAGCAGAAGTTATTTGTAGAGGAGAGGATAATGGCTGCTGAAGAAAGAATGCCGTTGGTTGAAAAGAGAGATAAAACGACTTCAGTGGTGTGGAAACATTATGGGTTCGTGGAGTCAGACGTGGATCAAATATTGTGCAGTATTTTGAAGTTCACTAAACATAGATGTTTACATTTGTCATTTATTTTTTATATTGCAAACATTTCCACTGTAATCATTATTTGCACACTATTTTATATTATTTTTTGACAATCTTTAAAGGCATTATTCAATACATTGTTATTGTTAAATAAATATCGTCAAATAATCGAGATCTCAATTTCAGTGAAAATAATCATGATTATCATTTTTGCCATAATCGAGCAGCCCTAGTTATAAGGAAAATGTTTGAGCTACCAGCTCGGTCTGCAGACTCATGCAGACCGAGAAGAAGCAGCAGCATCACTGGGCAAACGTCTTCCAACACAGCATAGCGACCAGCATCACTTTCATCCAGAGACAGAATAAAATGAACCTTTTAGCTACCGCTGTCAGTGTGTGCAGAGAGGGATTTTGACCCTCTGAAATGGTTGATCGTGAAGTTGCTTGTCCAGCAATGGGCTGGATAAGCAAAGCTGGACCAAATAACTCAGGATGGTGGTGCATGATAGGAGAGCTCTACATAAAAATGACCGCCCCTGAGATAAAGTAACTATTAACACACAAACTGAGCAAGCATGAACAAAGTCGCTTTACAGTGTCGGCTTATTTCAAATTGAACTCAAGAAATTTCACCAAACACACAAACTGGTTTTTGAAGCATCAACTAAATGAGCATGTTGGCTACATTTCTGTGATAATGTGCATGACCGTGAATCCTGAATAATTCAAAAAATTGTTTACTGTACCTTCATACATAAAGTCCACATCACACTGAACAATATTTAAATAAAATTCAACTTGGATCCTTTTTAATGTCAGTGATTTTTAAATGTATCTGCTTCTAAAGTAGGGCGCAGAAGCTCTTTGTGATTTTCCTTCTGTATGTATCATGTTTGGGTGTTAGAATTATCCATGAAAGTAAACCTCTGCATGTAACATACTGTACTGTATTTATAGAAACCACGATGAACAGGAAACCGGAGGAAGATCAGTTGATTACAAAGCAGAAAACAGGTGAGTCACATTTCCAATGGTTCCACCTGCCAAACCTTTCTTTAGCCCTGAGCATGTACTGGGGGCAGGCAGCTTTATTAGCACCTAAACAGCGTAGGAAATGACGTTTTTAACAGCCACTGGCTAAAAAGCAAAATGCTGAGATTCTGCAACAAGTCACTTTATAGCAAAGACTAATTTTGTGCCATGTAATCTTCCAGCAACTTCTCTGTTTCATTTTAGCCACATTTTATGGGCTCAAATTGTGGTCATAAATATTTTGTACTTGTAAATCAGACTACGTAGTTGTGAACTGAGTTTTGTAACCTTGTAAACCAAAATATCTGAAAATTTTATGTTTGCACATCTATAGATGAGAATTTTTGTGTGTTAAAAAGATTTGTGTTTGAAAAAAATATAGTTAAACAAGTTAGAAATCTTTGTTGTTCAGGTCAGGTTACAGATACAAAGTAAAAACCTACATGTAAAACTGCGCTCAAGTTCTTTAGCTGTGTGTGAGTTTCAACTTGCAAGTACGATTTTTGACCCGATTTTTCTTCCTTTCAGCTGATTGGTCAGTGTCATGTCCATCACAAATTTAATTATCCAATCAGAGAACAGATGGGTTTGGCTGTCAGAGGGCGCTTTACTGAGCTTCAGGTCCTGGAATGGTAATACAGTTTGAAGCTGGTGGATCTCTATATAAATATCCCAGAACACTTACACAAGCTAGGTCCCTTAACTTTCAGTAGCTGTTGAAAGGATAAAGGAAAGGAAAGGAAAGGAAGAAAATTCGTACTTGCAAGTTGAAAGTCACACACAGCCAGGGAACTTGAGCGCAGAGTTTTACACATGTTTTTTTTGCTTTGCATCTGTAAGCAGACCTTAACAAATAAACAAAAAAAACTGTAACTTGTGTAAATCTTTTTTACACACACATAAATTCTCATCTGTGGATGCACAGATAACACATAACATGCACACATAACATTTTCAGATATTTTGGTTTACAAGGTTACAAAACTCAGTCCACAACTATGCAGTCTGATTTACAAGTACAAAATATTTATGACCACAATTTGAGCCCAAAGTATTTGTCTGGTGGGCGCAATCTCAGCACACACTTGTAGGCATTGTCTGATCCACAACACTCATGTATTATA